>NC_136267.1:0-189731 GCF_964187855.1 Myxine glutinosa
TTAAGGATGTGGCACCTGGTCCCATCACTATCTCTCATCTTTTCTAATTTAAGGATGTGGTCCCTGGTCCTATAACTGTCTCTCCTCTTTTCTAATTTAAGGATGTGGCTCTGAACCTGGTCCTATCACTATCTCTCATCTTCTCTAATTTAAGGATGTGGCCCCTGGTCCTTTTACTATCTCTCATCTTCTCTAATTTAAGGATGTGGCACCTGGTCCTATCACTATCTCTCATCTTCTCTAATTTAAGGATGTGGCTCCTGACCTGGTCCTATCACTATCTCCCCTCTTCTCTAATTTAAGGATGTGGCCCCTGGTCCTATCACTATCTCTCATCTTCTCTAATTTAAGGATGTGGCCCCTGGTCCCATCACTATCTCTCATCTTCTCTAATTTAAGGATGTGGCTCCTAATCTGGTCCTATCACTATCTCTCCTCTTCTCTAATTTAAGGATGTGGCCCCTGGTCCCATCACTATCTCCCCTCTTCTCTAATTTAAGGATGTGGCCCCTGGTCCCATCACTATCTCTCATCTTCTCTAATTTAAGGATGTGGCTCCTAACCTGGTCCTATCACTATCTCTCCTCTTCTCTAATTTAAGGTTGTGGCCCCTGGTCCCATCACTATCTCCCCTCTTCTCTAATTTAAGGATGTGGCTCCTAACCTGGTCCTATCACTATCTCTCCTCTTTTCTAATTTAAGGATGTGGCCCCTGGTCCCATCACTATCTCTCCTCTTTTCTAATTTATGGATGTGGCCCCTGGGCCCATCACTATCTCTCCTCTTTTCTAATTTAAGGATGTGGCCCCTGGTCCCATCACTATCTCTCCTCTTTTCTAATTTAAGGATATGGCCCCTGGTCCCATCACTATCTCTCCTCTTTTCTAATTTATGGATGTGGCTCCTGACCTGGTCCTATCACTATCTCTCATCTTCTCTAATTTTAGGATGTGGCCCCTGGTCCTTTTACTATCTCTCATCTTCTCTAATTTAAGGATGTGGCCCCTGGTCCTTTTACTATCTCTCATCTTCTCTAATTTAAGGATGTGGCACCTGGTCCTATCACTATCTCTCATCTTCTCTAATTTAAGGATGTGGCTCCTGACCTGGTCCTATCACTATCTCCCCTCTTCTCTAATTTAAGGATGTGGCCCCTGGTCCTATCACTATCTCTCATCTTCTCTAATTTAAGGATGTGGCCCCTGGTCCCATCACTATCTCTCATCTTCTCTAATTTTAGGATGTGGCCCCTGGTCCTTTTACTATCTCTCATCTTCTCTAATTTAAGGATGTGGCCCCTGGTCCTTTTACTATCTCTCATCTTCTCTAATTTAAGGATGTGGCACCTGGTCCTATCACTATCTCTCATCTTCTCTAATTTTAGGATGTGGCCCCTGGTCCTTTTACTATCTCTCATCTTCTCTAATTTAAGGATGTGGCCCCTGGTCCTTTTACTATCTCTCATCTTCTCTAATTTAAGGATGTGGCTCCTGGTCCAATCACTATCTCCCCTCTTCTCTAATTTAAGGATGTGGCTCCTGACCTGGTCCTATCACTATCTCCCCTCTTCTCTAATTTAAGGATGTGGCCCCTGGTCCTATCACTATCTCTCATCTTCTCTAATTTAAGGATGTGGCCCCTGGTCCTATCACTATCTCTCATCTTCTCTAATTTAAGGATGTGGCTCCTGACCTGGTCCTGTCACTATCTCCCCTCTTTTCTAATTTAAGGATGTGGCTCCTGACCTGGTCCTTTTACTATCTCTCATCTTCTCTAATTTAAGGATGTGGCCCCTGGTCCTATCACTATCTCTCATCTTCTCTAATTTAAGGATGTGGCCCCTGGTCCTATCACTATCTCTCATCTTCTCTAATTTAAGGATGTGGCCCCTGGTCCTATCACTATCTCTCATCTTCTCTAATTTAAGGATGTGGCCCCTGGTCCTGTCACTATCTCCCCTCTTTTCTAATTTAAGGATGTGGCTCCTAACCTGGTCCTATCACTATCTCTCTTCCTCTCTAATTACTCCAGCCAGGGATTAATGCATTCGATCGTGTGTGTGTGTGTGTGTGTGTGTGTGTGTGTGTGTGTGTGTGTGTGTGTGTGTGTGTGTGTGTGTGTGTGTGTGTGTGTGTTCGTATGTTCGTATGTTTGTGAACAAGATATCTGGAAAAGTTCTGATCGGATTTGGATGAAAGTTGGTGGGATGATTGCCCTTGGGATAAGGAAGAATTGATTAGTTTTTGGTGAAGCTCAGGATATTATTCCGGATCCAGGAAGTTTTTGGGGAATTTTTTCGGGATTTTTTTTTTCTGTTTTCCTTTAAAAACCATTTTCTCTGCAATAATTGGAGCGATTGAGAGCAAATTTTCACCATAGGAGGGACTTGGTCTGTAGAATATTTTTATGGTAATTATGACGTCACAGGTCACGTGGTTCGGCCGCCATATTGTTTTGAGTGAAAAACACTAAAATCCAATTTTCTCCAAAACACCTGAACAGATCGAGGCCAAACTTTGCAGGCAGAATCGCATAACCATGACGAACAAAAAACTCAGCGAGCATGATGTCATGCATCACATGGTCTCAGAGTTATGACGTTTTTAAGCATGAACATTTAAAACCGAGCCCCTCCCTCATTTTTGATCCAATCGAGGGGAAACTTCACAGATCTGTTCAGCATATCAGTCTACTAAAATGCCCTTTTGGAATTTGCGATTGGTCACGTGGTTTGGCAGACATCGTTAATTAAACGAATTTTTTTTTTTTTTAAATTGGATATCTCTTGAACCACTTCATTGATCGACGTGAAACTTCATACTGTGTTATAACTTATAAGTCATGAAGAGTAACAAGTGTGCAAAATTTGAAGATCATTGGAAGTACGGTCTGGAAGCTAGAAGTTGTTATTGCATGAAGAAGAAGAGCCTTCGACCTTGGACGATTAATAATTATTTATCACATACATGTACAGACCTGCAGGCATCGTTTGACACAATCTCCCGGGTTAATTTGAACCTCAAATAAAATTATAATTCCAGATTTGTCAATCGCTGAGGTATATTAACAAACGAATAAAACAGATTTGGTAAAATTCCAACTTTTAAAAAAAAGATCGCATATTCACCCAGGGTTGTGATTGGCTTAGGAAGAACAAACCTCGCATGGGCTTCCCAGACCAAATAAATAATTCTGGTTCTGGCTCTGCGATTTTCAGGTTTATTACTCCCGCCAGGGAGTAACGCATTCGATCGTGTCCGTCCGTGTGTGTGTGTGTTCGTGTGTTCATGTGTTCGTGTGTTTGTGAAAAAGATATCTGGAAAAGTTCTGAACGGATTTGGATGAAAGTTGGTGGGATGATTGCCCTTGGGATAAGGAAGAATTGATTAGTTTTTGGTGAAGCGCAGGATATTCCAGATCCAGGAAGTTTTTTGGGGAAAGATTTTTTTTCTGTTTTTTTGCATTAAAGCTTTTATTCTTATTCTTAAATGATGTTTTTATCTAATTCCGAGATATATCAAAATTAATTCTCTGACAGTTAGGGCCTACTTTCTTTTTCATTTATTGTTTTGGGGAGAGGGGATGTTAAACAAAACGTATTATTCCAACTAAACCCACGGCGGGAGTATGCGCTCTACTGAGTGGCGTTCTAGTTTAAGGATGTGGCCCCTGGTCCTATCACTATCTCCCCTCTTCTCTAATTTAAGGATGTGGCCCCTGGTCCTATCACTATCTCCCCTCTTCTCTAATTTGAGGATGTGGCCCCTGGTCCTATCACTATCTCCCCTCTTCTCTAATTTAAGGATGTGGCCCCTGGTCCCATCACTATCTCCCCTCTTCTCTAATTTAAGGTTGTGGCCCCTGGTCCTATCACTATCTCTCATCTTCTCTAATTTAAGGTTGTGGCCCCTGGTCCCATCACTATCTCCCCTCTTCTCTAATTTAAGGTTGTGGCCCCTGGTCCTATCACTATCTCTCATCTTCTCTAATTTAAGGATGTGGCCCCTGGTCCTATCACTATCTCTCATCTTCTCTAATTTAAGGATGTGGCCCCTGGTCCCATCACTATCTCTCATCTTCTCTAATTTAAGGATGTGGCCCCTGGTCCCATCACTATCTCTCATCTTCTTTAATTTAAGGATGTGGCCCCTGGTCCTATCACTATCTCCCCTCTTCTCTAATTTAAGGTTGTGGCCCCTGGTCCTATCACTATCTCTCATCTTCTCTAGTTTAAGGTTGTGGCCCCTGGTCCTATCACTATCTCTCATCTTCTCTAATTTAAGGATTTGGCTCCTGGTCCTATCACTATCTCTCATCTTCTCTAATTTAAGGATGTGGCCCCTGGTCCTATCACTATCTCTCATCTTCTCTAGTTTAAGGTTGTGGCCCCTGGTCCTATCACTATCTCTCATCTTCTCTAATTTAAGGATGTGGCTCCTGGTCCTATCACTATCTCTCATCTTCTCTAATTTAAGGTTGTGGCCCCTGGTCCTATCACTATCTCTCATCTTCTCTAATTTAAGGATGTGGCTCCTGGTCCTATCACTATCTCTCATCTTCTCTAATTTAAGGTTGTGGCCCCTGGTCCTATCACTATCTCTCATCTTCTCTAATTTAAGGTTGTCGCCCCTGGTCCTATCACTATCTCTCATCTTCTCTAATTTAAGGATGTGGCTCCTGGTCCTATCACTATCTCTCATCTTCTCTAATTTAAGGTTGTGGCCCCTGGTCCTATCACTATCTCTCCTCTTTTCTAATTTAAGGATGTGGCTCCTGGTCCTATCACTATCTCTCATCTTCTCTAATTTAAGGATGTGGCCTCTGGTCCCCTCACTATCTCCCCTCTTTTCTAATTTATGGATGTGGCTCCTGACCTGGTCCTATCACTATCTCTCATCTTCTCTAATTTAAGGATGTGGCCCCTGGTCCCATCACGATCTCTCCTCTTTTCTAATTTATGGATGTGGCTCCTGACCTGGTCCTATCACTATCTCTCCTCTTCTCTAATTTAAGGATGTGGCCCATGGTCCCATCACTATCTCTCATCTTCTCTAATTTAAGGATGTGGCTCCAAACCTGGTCCGATCACTATCTCCCCTCTTCTCTAATTTAAGGATGTGGCCCCTGGTCATATCACTATCTCTCCTCTTATCTAATTTAAGGATGTGGCCCCTGGTCCAATCACTATCTCCCTCTTCTCTAATTTAAGGATGTGGCTCCTAACCTGGTCCGATCACTATCTCCCCTCTTCTCTAATTTAACGATGTGGCTCCTAACCTGGTCCTATCACTATCTCCCCTCTTCTCTAATTTAAGGATGTGGCTCCTAACCTGGTCCTATCACTATCTCCCCTCTTCTCTAATTTAAGGATGTGGCTCCTGACCTGGTCCTATCACTATCTCTCCTCTTTTCTAATTTAAGGATGTGGCTCAGTCCTATCACTATCTCTCATCTTCTCTAATTTAAGGATGTGGCCCCTGGTACCCATCACTTTCTCTCCTCTTTTCTAATTTAAGGATGTGGCTCCTAGTCCTATCACTATCTCTCATCTTCTCTAATTTAAGGTTGTGGCCCCTGGTCCCATCACTATCTCTCATCTTCTCTAATTTAAGGTTGTGGCCCCTGGTCCCATCACTATCTCTCCTCTTTTCTAATTTAAGGATGTGGCTCCTAGTCCTATCACTATCTCTCATCTTCTCTAATTTAAGGTTGTGGCCCCTGGTCCCATCACTATCTCTCATCTTCTCTAATTTAAGGATGTGGCCCCTGGTCCTATCACTATCTCTCATCTTCTCTAATTTAAGGTTGTGGCCCCTGGTCCCATCACTATCTCTCATCTTCTCTAATTTAAGGATGTGGCCCCTGGTCCTATCACTATCTCTCATCTTCTCTAATTTAAGGATGTGGCCCCTGGTCCTATCACTATCTCTCATCTTCTCTAATTTAAGGATGTGGCCCCTGGTCCTATCACTATCTCTCATCTTCTCTAATTTAAGGATGTGGCCCCTGGTCCTGTCACTATCTCTCATCTTCTCTATCTATAATTCCAGTAATCTCTGTGTGTTTGTTTGTACGTTTGTACGTTTGTACGTTTGTTTGTTTGTCTGTGACCGCTGTTTCTCGACAACCACGGGTCCGATATACTTTAAACTTGCCAGGTATATTGCTGGGGACCGGAGGATGTGCCTTTTCAAGGTTTGAAATTAATCGGACAAGTACTTACCGAGCTATGGCGATTTAGCCGTTCGCCGTTCGCTTTGGCGTTGCGAATGGACCAAACCATTGCATGTAAATAGAGGGGGGGGGTTCTGTGGTCGTTGCGAATGGACCAAACCATTCATGTAAATAGAGGGGGGGGTTCTGTGGTCGTTACTGCCACGTGGTTTCAAAGTTTTTTGTTGTTGTTGTTGTTTGCACGCATGTTTTTTTGCACCCACGTACGGGCACGCCCGAGGATGTTTACACACACACACCCCTACACAAATTTTTTTTTTTTTTTTTTTTTGGCAAGGAACGGGCACCCACGTACGGGCACGTCCTAGCTTATATATAGTACGGGCATGCCCTAGTCTTCTCTAATTTAAGGATGTGGCCCCTGGTCCTGTCACTATCTCCCCTCTTTTCTAATTTAAGGATGTGGCTCCTAACCTGGTCCTATCACTATCTCTCTTCCTCTCTAATTACTCCAGCCAGGGATTAATGCATTCGATCGTGTGTGTGTGTGTGTGTGTGTGTGTGTGTGTGTGTGTGTGTGTGTGTGTGTGTGTGTGTGTGTGTGTGTGTGTGTGTGTGTGTGTGTGTGTGTGTGTGTGTTCGTATGTTCGTATGTTTGTGAACAAGATATCTGGAAAAGTTCTGATCGGATTTGGATGAAAGTTGGTGGGATGATTGCCCTTGGGATAAGGAAGAATTGATTAGTTTTTGGTGAAGCTCAGGATATTATTCCGGATCCAGGAAGTTTTTGGGGAATTTTTTCGGGATTTTTTTTTTCTGTTTTCCTTTAAAAACCATTTTCTGTGCAATAATTGGAGCGATTGAGAGCAAATTTTCACCATAGGAGGGACTTGGTCTGTAGAATATTTTTATGGTAATTATGACGTCACAGGTCATGTGGTTCGGCCGCCATATTGTTTTGAGTGAAAAACACTAAAATCCAATTTTCTCCAAAACACCTGAACAGATCGAGGCCAAACTTTGCAGGCAGAATCGCATAACCATGACGAACAAAAAACTCAGCGAGCATGACGTCATGCATCACATGGTCTCAGAGTTATGACGTTTTTAAGCATGAACATTTAAAACCGAGCCCCTCCCTCATTTTTGATCCAATCGAGGGGAAACTTCACAGATCTGTTCAGCATATCAGTCTACTAAAATGCCCTTTTGGAATTTGCGATTGGTCACGTGGTTTGGCAGACATCGTTAATTAAACGAATTTTTTTTTTTTTAATTGGATATCTCTTGAACCACTTCATTGATCGACGTGAAACTTCATACTGTGTTATAAGTCATGAAGAGTAACAAGTGTGCAAAATTTGAAGATCAATGGAAGTACGGTCTGGAAGCTAGAAGTTGTTATTGCATGAAGAAGAAGAGCCTTCGACCTTGGACGATTAATTAATTATTTATCACATACATGTACAGACCTGCAGGCATCGTTTGACACAATCTCCCGGGTTAATTTGAACCTCAAATAAAATTATAATTCCAGATTTGTCAATCGCTGAGGTATATTAACAAACGAATAAAACAGATTTGGTAAAATTCCAACTTTTAAAAAAAAGATCGCATATTCACCCAGGGTTGTGATTGGCTGAAGAAGAAGAAACCTCGCATGGGCTTCCCAGACCAAATAAATAATTCTGGTTCTGGCTCTGCGATTTTCAGGTTTATTACTCCCGCCAGGGAGTAACGCATTCGATCGTGTCCGTCCGTGTGTGTGTGTGTTCGTATGTTCATGTGTCCGTGTGTTTGTGAAAAAGATATCTGGAAAAGTTCTGAACGGATTTGGATGAAAGTTGGTGGGATGATTGCCCTTGGGATAAGGAAGAATTGATTAGTTTTTGGTGAAGCGCAGGATATTCCCGATCCAGGAATTTTTTTGGGGAAAGATTTTTTTTCTGTTTTTTTGCATTAAAGCTTTTATTCTTATTCTTAAATGATGTTTTTCTCCTCTAATTCCGAGATATATCAAAATTAATTCTCTGACAGTTAGGGCCTACTTTCTTTTTCATTTATTGTTTTGGGGAGAGGGGATGTTAAACAAAACGTATTATTCCAACTAAACCCATGGCGGGAGTATGCGCTCTACTGAGTGGCGTTCTAGTTTAAGGATGTGGCCCCTGGTCCTATCACTATCTCCCCTCTTCTCTAATTTAAGGATGTGGCCCCTGGTCCTATCACTATCTCCCCTCTTCTCTAATTTAAGGATGTGGCCCCTGGTCCTATCACTATCTCCCCTCTTCTCTAATTTAAGGATGTGGCCCCTGGTCCTATCACTATCTCCCCTCTTCTCTAATTTAAGGATGTGGCCCCTGGTCCTATCACTATCTCCCCTGGTCCCATCACTATCTCTCATCTTCTCTAATTTAAGGTTGTGGCCCCTGGTCCTATCACTATCTCTCATCTTCTCTAATTTAAGGATGTGGCTCCTGGTCCTATCACTATCTCTCATCTTCTCTAATTTAAGGTTGTGGCCCCTGGTCCTATCACTATCTCTCATCTTCTCTAATTTAAGGTTGTGGCCCCTGGTCCTATCACTATCTCTCATCTTCTCTAATTTAAGGATGTGGCTCCTGGTCCTATCACTATCTCTCATCTTCTCTAATTTAAGGTTGTGGCCCCTGGTCCTATCACTATCTCTCATCTTCTCTAATTTAAGGATGTGGTTCCTGGTCCTATCACTATATCTCATCTTCTCTAATTTAAGGATGTGGCCCCTGGTCCTATCACTATCTCTCATCTTCTCTAATTTAAGGATGTGGCTCCTGGTCCTATCACTATCTCTCATCTTCTCTAATTTAAGGATGTGGCCCCTGGTCCTGTCACTATCTCTCATCTTCTCTAATTTAAGGATGTGGTTCCTGGTCCTATCACTATCTCTCATCTTCTCTAATTTAAGGATGTGGCCCCTGGTCCTATCACTATCTCTCATCTTCTCTAATTTAAGGATGTGGCTCCTGGTCCTATCACTATCTCTCATCTTCTCTAATTTAAGGATGTGGCCCCTGGTCCTGTCACTATCGCTCATCTTCTCTAATTTAAGGATGTGGCCCCTGGTCCTGTCACTATCTCTCCTCTTTTCTAATTTGAGGATGTGGCTCCTAACCTGGTCCTATCACTATCCATTCTGCTGATAAATTGTTCCGCACTGGTTACCTCCATAACCGAAGGTTACGTTTTCACCTGCTTGTCTGTGAGCACGATATCTCTTCAGGTTGTGGACGGATAGATTTTGTTTCAGGTCCAAATCCAGATCTGACCAATCAGTGGGATACAAAAGGTAAACTGTTCACCTGGCGGAGGTATACTCTCTCCCGAGTGCCGTTCCAGTTGTCTGTTTCTTTATTACCTTCGCCAGACGATAGGGTATTTTATTTGAGCCCGTTTGTTTGTCTGTTTGTCCGCACAGAATAAATAAGATTTTCTCTGCAACCGTTCGTCCAATTGACAGGAAATGTTCACCATATGTGCAACTCCACCTGTGGAATTTTAATGATAATTATGACATCATAGGTCACATGGTTCGGCCGCCATCTTGGAAAAATCGAAAAACTTTGAACCTCTATCTCTGAAAGTGCTGAATAGAAAAAAATTGAGACATGGCTCATTGTAAAGAACTCTCCATGGGGAATAACATATGTTAATGATGATGTCATAGGTGCTTCCATTATGACGTCATAATTCGACAAGTACAAAACTTCATCGAATCAAGATGAAATTTCTTGTGCCATGTCTGCATAAACTGGTGGAGAAAAAAAAAATGATGACGTTAGCGGTCACGTGGTTCGGCCGCCATTTTGGAAAAACCAAAAAACTTTGCACCTCTATATCTCCAAAAGTGCTTAACAGAAAAAATTGAGACATGGCTCATTGTAAAGAACTCTCCATGGGAATAATATATGTTAATGATGATGTCATAGGTGCCTCCATTATGACGTCATAATTCGACAAGTACAAAACGTCATCTGATGAAGCTGAAATTTATTGAGCATAATCTAAGAATAAATTAGTTTAGAAAAAAAATAATGATGACATCATCGGTAACGTGGTTCGGCCGCCATATTTGTGGTTCGGCTTAAAAACCACTGAAAATACATCCTGGCGAGGGTTTGCAATCTCTGATTGCTCTTTTTCTTGTTTCATTGTGTTAAACCTTTTTTCTTTTTTTTTGTTTGTTTGTTTGTTTGTTTTTTTTGTTTTTTTTTTTGTTTGTTTTTTTTGTTTGTTTGTATACTGAATCGAGGCTCGTGAAAGAGCTAACATTTATTTCACAAACAAATCAACCAGACAAACAAAATATACAAAAAGAGGGAGCGGAAGACAAGATGGGGAGAGAAGGGGAAGCACACAACCACAACATTTGAGAGCAGGGAGAAGTGTGGGAGGGAGAGGGCTTGGGGGCAGGAGGCGTGGGAAGGGGGTGGGAGAAGTATAAAACACAAGGGGACCGAAATTAGCGGGGGTAGAAAAGATCAAGGTTTTGGATGGGGGAGGAACATCTCCAGATCCCCTCATAATTACCATACCCAATGTGTGACCGGATCTCAACTTTCCTGAATCTGACCACGCTCCTCTATTCCACCTACCACGCCCCTCTCTTCTATCTACCACTCCCCTCTCTTCTATCTCCTACTCCCCTCTCTTCTATCTACCACGCCCCTCTATTTTATCTACCACACCCCTCTCTTCTATCTACCACTTTTCTCTCTTCTATCTACCACGCCCCTCTCTTCTATCTACCACTCCCCTCTCTTCTATCTACCACTCCCCTCTCTTCTATCTCCTACTCCCCTCTCTTCTATCTACCACGCCCCTCTCTTCTATCTACCACTCCCCTCTCTTCTATCTCCTACTCTCTTCTATCTACCATGCCCCTCTCTTCTATCTACCACTCCCCTCTCTTCTATCTACCACTCCCCTCTCTTCTATCTCCTACTCTCTTCTATCTACCACGCCCCTCTCTTCTATCTACCACTCCCCTCTCTTCGATCTCCTACTCCCCTCTCTTCTATCTACCACGCCCCTCTATTTTATCTACCACACCCCTCTCTTCTATCTACCACTCCCCTCTCTTCTATCTACCATGCCCCTCTCTTCTATCTACCACTCCCCTCTCTTCTATCTACCACTCCCCTCTCTTCTATCTCCTACTCCCCTCTCTTCTATCTACCACGCCCCTCTCTTCTATCTACCACTCCCCTCTCTTCTATCTCCTACTCTCTTCTATCTACCACGCCCCTCTATTTTATCTACCACACCCCTCTCTTCTATCTACCACTCCCCTCTCTTCTATCTACCACGCCCCTCTCTTTTATCTACCACGCCCCTCTCTTTTATCTACCACGCCCCTCTCTACGAGCTACCTTACCTACAAGCTTTGCGTCATCTGTAAATGTGGATCATACAAGGTATCTGATGATGGTTTGTGTTGTTTTGGAGTTAGTTATGTTTGAAAACACCGAGCGGACCTAAAACCATGTAAAATGCCTCCGGGGAAAGCGTTACTCCCCAACCCCCCACTTCAAATGAAGAAATGTCATCATGTGACATTCTCCGGCGCATGACGCGTTTATAAAGGTATTGCACAGCGTACAGGTGTCCACATTGAACGGTTTCCCCAGTTGAACTCACAAAGGAGCCAAGAGATCAACCCCTGGTGGTTAAGAATAGTACAGTAGTAATGCGATCAATCCTGATCACGTGCTCCTTGTACAAACCACTCCCTCATCACATGGTCTGCGACTCTGTGTATAAACCACTCCCTCATCACGTGATCGAGTATAAACCACTCCCTCATCACGTGATCCAGTATAAACCTCTCCCTCGGCAACAAAACATTTCCGCTCGTTCTGGAAATCCCCGAGGTTTCTTCTTCTCGTGTTTTATGCAAATAGTTTGTTCCTTTTCCCATCAGTCTCGCTCGATAGAACAAGAATCGGGGTATTTGGTTTCCCGCCCATTTCCCGCATTATTCCACTTTACAAAGGGAATTGTCGCGCTTCCTGCTCACAATGAGACGTCTGTTTATGCCTTATGGGGAAAAAACAACATGTCCCCTGTGGCCTGGGTTCCTGGAAACGGTCATATGATCAACCTCTCAAAACCCCCTGGAGGTGAACTCGACCTGCGCGTCGCGACCACGTGATCAGGGCTTCACCTTGGGATGGTCGAAAAGCCCAACGGGCACATTCGGGGTCGAACGAGGGGGTAAAAAAAAAAAAAAAAAACATTCAAAAGTATTAACACTGAAATTTCATATGGGTTCTTCATTGATGCAATTACCCCATTGTACCCTAAATGTGGTAATCCTTTTGGAATATTATAATAAACCAATTTATCATCAAGATTGTGGAGACAGCGTGCTCCATGATGCGGCACCCCCTGTTATTAATCATAATAGTACAGTATATCTATGTGCAGACTGTGCCTGCTGGTTGCATCATTTTCTGGGAGCACAGCAGTGCCGCTGATGCAGTGCCCCTGTTACCGGTAACATGGTACTCATTTTGCGGACCTCGGAGGGACGACAGGTGGAGTCGACCCACCTGGTGTTAATTCAATGGCGCGCTCAAACTCAGAACCCTAAGATCTCAAGACAGCCACCTTAATTGTAAAGTCAGAACCAGTCTTACAATATCTTGGAAGTGAAATTACAAACTACCCCGATCGTTATTTAATATTATATCTCAAACAAGTATTACAAACCGGACATATCTACCGGTATTAGTTGGTGGAAGTTGAAGATCCCACCGTATCCTTCGCAAAGAGTAGGCGAGCTATCGCCGGCACCTGAACAAATTACAAATTCCTTCCCCACCCTTGAAGGGGCACTGCATCAGCAGCACAGCGACTTTCCACCAATTATGCATCCCCACAGCCTTGTGCTGCATTCGGAAGAAGAAGAAGAAGAAGCGAAAGAGAAGAAGACTATCAGTACAACAGCGCGTTGTCGACAAGGAGAACATTCTTCTTCTTCCAAAAACTGCAGAGACCTCCAAGGAGTACTATCGAAATGAAAGTTTGCACAAATTGAAGCAGGACAACTACAGCGCATCTGTCCTCTTGCTGGACTACGCACACCTTAGCTGTCCTCTTGCTGGACTACACACACCTTAGCTGTCCTCTTGCTGGACGACACACCTAAGCTGTCCTCTTGCTGGACTACGCACACCTTAGCTGTCCTCTTGCTAGACTACGCACACCGTAGCTGTCCTCTTGGACTACGCACACCTTAGCTGTCCTCTTGCTGGACTACGCACAGCTTAGCTGTCCTCTTGCTGGACTACACACACCTTAGCTGTCCTCTTGCTGGACTAAGCACACTTAGCTGTCCTCTTGCTGGACTACGCACACCTTAGCTGTCCTCTTGCTGGACTATGCACACCTTAGCTGTCCTCTTGCTGGACTATGCACACCTTAGCTGGCATTGATTTGCATCGGTTTTGAACATAGTCTACAAAACGGTAATATCATTTTGACTCAATTACAATCAAAATGTAATGGCACACAAAGTAAGATGGATGATGTTCAGATGTGGAGGAGAAACTACTAGAACAACACTCTGACGTTAAAGAGAAACTACAACACTGACGTAAACGAGAAACTACAACAACACTCTTCGACATCACCCGATATGCCTCCACCCACATTGTTACGTCATTTTACATACTTGGACCAAGTTTGAGTTAAATCCCTTCAGCTATTCTCAGGTATCACGTTTTTACCTGACATGACCTCTTGATGTCGAAAGCTACCGGTAATTAGTTTATTATTATTTTTTTTTTTTTTTTTTTTTTTTTCCGTATACAAGATCGAGGCTCGGGTAAGAGCTAACATTGATCACATAAAGACAAACTGACACATAAAACATACAATAAAGGGAGCGGGAGACAAGATAGAGAGCAGGGACATCGGGAGATCTGTGGGAGGGAAAGGGATTGGGGGGAGAAGGCATGGAAGGGGGGGGGGGGGTTGGGAGAGGTAAAAAAACACATGGACACATGTAAAAACAAACAAAAAAAACATGTAAAAACAAAAAAACAAACATTAAACAAAAATAAAAAAGTAAAAACACAAACACAGTTCATCTTTTCATCATATTATATACTTATACCAAGCTTGGTCAAAATCCATTCACTGGTTCATAAGTTAGCGCAGTTCCAGAATTTTTACTTAGCATGACCTCTGACCTTTGTCCCCTTGCACCCATAATATTATCAGTTTATCTTTATGTCATTAGACATACTTGTACCAAGTGTGAATTAGTTCCATCCGGCCGTTCTCAAATTATCGAGGTAATGAAAACCTATCACGGACGGACGGACAGACGGACAGACGAACAACCTGAACACATGATGCCTCAGGTGACTTCGTCATTGGAGGAATAAATGGACATCTTTACACAAACACCAATCAAATGTAATGTTTATTTGCATTAATCGAGCATCAAGTATTCACAAAACACATAAGCAAGTCTGTAAAGTGTAAGCAAGTCTGTAAAGTTTATCAGGGACTGCAATAAACACCAAGCGACCTTCCGCCCCTAGCAACGCAGGGCCATTGTTCATACATAGCAACAGCTAAGACAATGAAGATCGCTCCGGCAACATCGTAGGGGAAGAATTGGTTATTCGATAAATCCAACAAACCCACATGCCAGTAAAGAGTTAAACAAACACAAAGGTTATCATTTCAAACGTTAACATCCTTGAAGAGGGCCTCGATTTATTCCTTACACACCCAAAAAATAATATTAAATTCTAGGTCTCGACTAGATCAATTAGGATGGGGAGGTGTTGAAGAAGAACATGACACTATCACCAGAGGAATCAATGTTGTAAAGGTTAAGTGAATTTAAATTTAACAAAAGTAAAGATTCATCAATGAATTTTACAAAACAATCAGATTAGTGTGTTAAATGCGGAAATTGTTTTTCATAACACTTAATAATACATCTGCGTTAACCACATGAAACACCGCGTGATACATTTAAACCTCGTTCCGTTCGTTTTTCCAGTAATTTCAAAGAATACGAAAACAAATGTTGGCACGTCTCAATATATTATCAATAAAATGTCAACATCAAGTTGCGCAAGCTTTTACTCTCGTCAATCGAACTACAGCGCACCATATTATTTGGTTATTGGCAAATAAGCAGCAATTTATAAGTCATCGATAATAAAAAGTTAGCGGTTTGTCCTTATGTTGCAATTCCGTTCAGGGATTTTTGGGCAGTGATGCCTTTTCCTAGGTTGCACTTTAATGCCCATCCCGAGTTTATAGCGGTTAAGGTTCCGCATGCAAGTGTGACTCTTTATAACTTGGTAATTCACCCGATAAGGAAACTTGGAATCACGTCCTTAACACCACAGTCCTCAACCGCGTTTGTACCCACAACTTCTGGGACATAACTAACTAGGATAACTTCTGGGACACCACCGGGCCTTCTTGCGAATTTTGCCATCATCGCTTAGATCCAACAAAGATCTATCTCGTTTGCTCTGTCTGCCTCCGCTCGAAGACGTACAGTATTGAGGTGATACATATGAAACAGGTAAAAATTAAATGCGAATTATACTTTCACAACTTAAAATCTACCTTCATTACCTCTGTCAGGATAAAAGAGTAAAAGATCATCGAAAGGTAAGAAAGAAATCCGTGCATCGTCGGGTCGTGCCTCCTTCGGCATCAGGATTTATCCTCGGGGACGATAGTAGTTGTGGTGGGCCACAACGCAACCACAGGACGTGGCAGCAATTTGTAATTTGTTCAGGGTGCCGGCGATAACTCGCCTTCTCTTCGTCGAAAGACACCGTCAGATCTTTAACGCCCACCGTCTAAAAAAAAAAGAAAGGAAGCTCGATCTACCTGTTGAGAAACCAATGGATTAATTTCCCACTGGAGGAAACCGAATAACTATACTTAACTAGATTAGTATTTGTTTTTTCTTGTTTTTCTTATCATATCCGGTATTGTTAGAAACTACGATCGAAAAGCATTTTTCATCTCAAGTTGTCTTTAAAACAAAACGACTTGTGTAGATTATCAAAAGCTAACAAAACCTAACTTTATACGCGAGATGATGGTTTACCTTCATTCTCGCAAATTGCACTCGTGCGGGAGGGGCCGATGCACGAATCAGCACGGGATTTGAACCTGGGATCCCCGCATCACCGGCTTGGTGCTCAGGTGGGAACGACAAACATTGGTTGATACGAGGTTCACTAAGTAACGATTTGGGCCTCGCCAAAGTCATGGCAGTTAAAAGGCCACGAGTTACCATGGCGGACGTGGCACCATCCACGTGCCATGCGGTTCGAATCAACATTGCGGTGCAATGACAATCATAACGGTAAACGTACATAAATGCGGAAGCTCAATGATAAATAAGCGTCCGATATAACCGACGGCCACAAGAAGTGACCAACTCATTGAAGTTTCATGGAAACAACTTTTGCAACGCTTTCTGTGCATTCCAGAAAGACCCAGTTGCTACGATCATAGCCACCACATGGCGGCACAGGTTAAAGTGGGAAGGTTACTTCCTTCCCAGGGAATTCGCTGCCACGGTTACGAGGCCCGCAGAACGCCGGGCTTTGAGCTGGTGTCTCAGCTAAGGGAAGGATGTGGGTCGTGTGAAAAACAAAGGGAGGGATGAAAGGGGAAAAGCGGGAAAAGGGACGGGAGGGCAGAAGGGACGGATGTGGGTCGTGTGAAAAACAAAGGGAGGGATGAAAGGGGAAAAGCGGGAAAAGGGACGGGAGGGCAGAAGGGAAGGATGTGGGTCGTGTGAAAAACAAAGGGAGGGGTGAAAGGGGAAATGCGGGAAAAGGGACGGGAGGGCAGAGGGAGGGAGATGGGAAAGGCAGAAACAGAGGGGAGGTTGAGATAAGGAAGAGAGACGCGCAGACAGAGGGAGGCAGACATGAAAGAGAGAAAGAGAAATCATTGTTTAATCAAAGTAAAAACAAATAATGAAACTTGTGAAAACAGTTATTCACAACATGTACATGATCCATTCAAAATATGCCGTTCCTAATGTATCGGTGGTTTAAATTTGATCAGGACTCTTAGCTTTGATATAATCTCGACAGGTAAACATCCCCACCCTGCGCAGCCCAGAGGTGTGGAAATTTTAACGCGCTTGGTGTTTTCATTCGCCTGAAATGTCCCAATTCTTTGCCGTTGCACCTTCTTTGTTGTCTTACTTGCCGCCATCTTGATTTTCAGCAAGTGATTTAAATCATGAGACACTTGATTACTGGTATTGGTTCCCAACGTCAGAAAAAAAAAATAACAAGGGCCCAGGTCACATTCAAACCATCCTCACACTTTTCAAACCGCATGCTTTGTATTTTCTATCCAACACTATCAATGAGATGTCCAAATCATCGCTTCTTCTTCTTCTTTCCCTATCGGCTTCTACCCTTTTTACTTGGGGTCACCACAATTCTGGTTGATCACCCTTTTCCGTATCCTCCCGTCAGATGTCCATTTTTCTTTCAATTCCACAACTAAATTTCTCGCCACCACATTCTTCCATCTGGTCTTCTTTTTCTTCTTCTTCCTGGCAGTGCCATCTCCATCACTCTCCTCACCACATATATTTATCTTTCTTTGTCTCTGTCTGTCTGTCTGTCTGTCTGTCTGTGTTTCTCTTTTTCTCTGTACCCCTCTACCAAACCAATTCAATCTCTTCTCGGATACTTTCTTCAATGCTTCCACAATCCTCAATGACGCCTGATGTACTGGTTCCTAATCTTGTGCTTTCTTGTCACTTCACACATCTGTCTCAGCATCCGCATATCTCTTACATCCAGTTCCTCTTCCTCTTTCTTTGACGTTGCCCAAGCTTTCGCACGATACAACAACGCCGGTCTCACAACTGTCTTGTGAATTCTTCCTTTCAGTTTCAGCGGTGCTTTTGTAACACACAACATTCCACTGCACTTCCTCCAACGATTCCAACCAGAACGAATCCAGAGCTTAATTCCCATGTTTCCATCGTCTGACATCACTGACCCCAGACACACGAAGTGACTCACTTTCTCCAGGTCTTCACCCATAATATCTTTACACTTCCAGGCCGATCCTCTTCCCGAGGCTCAACCTGTCAATCCATATACAGTATTGAGTCTTTGATCTACTGATCCTCATATCCTGTTCTTCCAGCGCTTTTCTCCATTTACCGAGATACTCAGACATATTTTCATCATCCCAACCACATAGCTCATTGTTATTAGCAAACACCATTGACAATGGCACATCCTGTCAAACCTGCTCAGTTAGAACACCCATGACGATCACTAAGAGGAAGGTGCACAGTTCCTTGGTGCAAACCAACTTTTCCTTCAAAACATTCACTCTCTCCCAAACTGCGTCTTACTTGCGCTCCTTATACCTGTCCTGTAATAGTCGTACATACTTCTCAGAGACTCCTCAGGCATCTCAGAATGGGCTCGGGTACCCGGTCATAACCTGTCGCTGTATAATATCATCGAATACAAACTTTACGTTGTTTTGACCTTCCCGGACCAGGCCCGCTGCCATGTGCAAGGCAGTATTGCTGTTGTAAATCTTGGAATTTCTCGCTCACTTGTCTCAAAACAAAAAGGGCATCCATGGTGTTTCTTCCGGGAATGAATCCGAATTGCCCCTAATGTATTTCCACTATTTTCTCAATCTCTGATCTGTAACCCTCTCCCATATCTTAAAGGTATGTGGTACGAGTTCAACTGCTCGGCAGTTTTTGCAATCTTGGATGTTCCCCTTTCCTTTAAATATCAGTACCAGAATGCTTTGCCTCCATTCTTTTGGAATTTGCTCTTATCATAACACAACTGAATAGTATATTCCAAGACCTGGACCCTGTATTCACCGAGGCAGGTCCACATTTCCACTCGTATCTCATCAGGTGTTTATTCAAGACCTGGACCCCATATTCACCGAGGCAGGTCCACACTTCCACTCGTATCTCATCAGGTGTTTATTCAAGACCTGGACCCCATATTCACCGAGGCAGGTCCACACTTCCACTCGTATCTCATCAGGTGTTTATTCAAGACCTGGACCCCATATTCACCGAGGCAGGTCCACATTTCCACTCGTATCTCATCAGGTGTATATTCAAGACCTGGACCCCATATTCACCGAGGCAGGTCCACACTTCCACTTGTACCTCATCAGGTCCCGCTGCTTTGGCATTTTTGATTCCTTGCAATGCTGTTCCAATCTCTTCCAAATTAGTACTAGTTGTCATTCCTTGATTTACAACTAATTTTTGTCTTTTTTTCTTGGTGTTTCTTCATTCATAAGCCAGTTAAAGTATTGGCTCCACCTCACTTTCATTTAATCCTCTTTCACTCAGTTACGCTATTCTCATCGTTAATTGTACGGACATTTCCCATAGTTTGTTAATCTATCCTGAAGACGTATTCTTGTCTCTCTTTAGTATCAAGACTTTCATACATTTCTTCCAAGGTCAGGGATCTTTCTCTGCATTCCAGCTTGCTGTTTTGTACGTTTCTTGATCTTCCTCAAACACTGACTGTTTCCACTTTTTAAACAGTCCCTTCATTTATCTAACTGCACTTTCCGTGTTTTCGTTCCACCACCAAGTTTCTTTTCTAGTCTTCCTCCTCCCTGATGGATATCCTCATAATCCTACTCTTTATCTCCCCACATGTCCATTTCGATTACCTGCAACCACTAATCTGTCACTATTTGGTATTGTCTCCATTACATTGTCCATTTGTTCCCAAAAGAGATGTACAAATCACAATTTGTTTAATCCCCAATCGAAGTGAGGACATGTGGACAGTATTGGCATTATTTATGGGCATTTCAAATCAAACCATTCATTTACTGGACATTTTGATTAAAATGGCATGAATCATTGGCACAAACAAAGAAGAACTCGAGCCATTCGGCCTAGCATAGTCTGCGTTTGGAAAAGCTGCTCTGAAGCGGACAGGATTGATCGGACACGATAGTTCGGCAGACGTGATGCTTGACATGTAGTATCAAATGAGTTATTCAAATTAGGAATTACAATATTGCCGCAGAATATCCTTTTCACAATCTTTCATGTTATTGTCAAACTTTTAGGGATAAAAGGCATGACACCACGGGGTGCTATTTAACATGGTTTGGCCATATTTTAAAAACAAAAACAAAAAATGCATTTTGTTCTCTCCATGTAACCCATTAGCACCCCTTCCGCACTATTCCACCGACCCCTGAAAAACTCACTTACCCCCACCACTTCCATTCCAGGGGGAAGCAGCTGTGAGGCCACTTCTCTGTCCTGGTTCTTTATTGACATGTCTGCACCAGCAGCGACCAAGAGAGTGACAAGTTGAGCATGTTTCTCGGAACGCGCGGCCAGGCCCGCTGCCACGTGCAAGGCAGTATTGCAGTTGTACATCTATGAATGAAAGAGTTGAGCGGTATAAAAACCCAATATCAGTACACCTGCACCGACACGTCCCCTGGATATTTCTCATCAACCGTTGGACCATTTCTGCCAAACAAATGCGTTAATGTTTCACCCTGTGGAGCTCCTGTAAACCGATGAGCTCCAGAGGGTGAAACATTAGCTCATGGGTGACATTTGTCTTACTGTCGCATTTACTCTACCTTTAAAAGGTGAGTGCGAGATACCACCTAGTGGTTTGCAGGTGAGAGCGAGAGGTGTATTGGGGTTAGAATGTCCCTCCATCATAACCATTAGCCAATGTAAAGAGACCAATAATATCGGCTGATCGTTTCACATGATGGAGGAATATATGAGAGGGTTGGGATCTGGGATCGTAGAAGGGAACGAGGAGAAAAAAAAAAAACGTACCTGTACATTGAGGAGCAAAGGAAACACCGGTAACCTCATGAGAAAGTTTACGAGTTCCTGGTTTCCATCCTGCACAGCCAGGTGCAGCACCGTGCGCCCGTTCCTCTTGTCCTGCATGCAAAACAGCCATCGTAATACAGGTGGAGCCGCAAGCAAGGCAACGGCGATACTAAAACAACGCGATCCACGAATTATAGAAAATTAAAACACGTTTCCTTATGGGACTGAATCTTCATCCTGACAAAGTTAAAGTGGAATGATATTGTGCAAATCGGCGTACTACAGGCATTAATTACTCCCAGTGAACGCCAGACTCACGCATGATGCATGTCACATCAAGATTATAATTTCATAGCTATTGCCGTAAACCCTAAAAGGTTCACGATAAAACTATGGGGGCACAGAGGGATCAGGGGAGATGGTTGGGGTGAGCTTAGCTTCCTCAATGACTTTCATGGCAAATTAGTTATCATGGCAGTTAGCACAAAGTTATCATCGTTATGGTAACAATGGTGGTCATGAGATAACACTGATTAAAATTGTGAAAAACTCCTGAATCTCACCTGAGAATTGTCAGGGACAATTATTCCCTTCTTCATAATATCATTACATACGGTATCATCAAATGCCAACATCCTGTTAGTGCTGGTTAACTAGTTTCATCAATTCAAATAAAAACAACTTCATAACCATCATTTACATAGCTCATTGTTCGAGCGGCTTTGTGATTTGGTACACACCTGAGCAGTTGCGGTGGCGTACATGCCCAGGAGGAGTTTAATGGACTGCATGATGTTTTCCTTCAGGTGAACATTTGCGCCATTCGCGGAGCTTTCGCGACAGGCCCTGTTATGAGCCTCGGCCGCACATAGCAATGGAGTTTGGCCTAAAAATAAGTGAATTGAGAGAGGTCGTGAGACAGAGATCTGAAGAATACCTTCTACTTGTAGTTCACCGATACCACACTTTGAGACGGACAAAAATTCAAAACAAACCAACCAATCTAGCAACAACTTGAACAACCCATACAATGCCGAGAATAAATAATTCCACCTATTGACTAATTCAGCGAACATTGCAGTCATCACTCTGAACGCTGTGTTCACGTTCATTCATTAATGACTTAATTAATTCATTATTTGAAAAGTGGTCTGAGTGTCAAGGAGGTGCTCGAGTTTGGGTTCCCCTTTGAGGACGTCATAAAGGACACAAACAGGCATGAATAACTAATGCAACATGTTCGATAAGGTGGTGTAAACGATGCTGCATCAACGGCGGTAAACCTCTGAAAAAAAAATTCTACGCATTTAAAATCTTTATTTCATTTCAATTGAACTATATACTTGAACACTGCTGAACACAAATGGCCTTCTTGGCACTTTCAAAACTCTTCTGTATAGCAGTACTTAGATAAAATATTACGGCATGTTACATCATCACGACCAATCAAAATTGCCGCTCGCAGACCACGCCCATGCCCCTTGTTGCTGAAGAGTGCGCGAGGTAAGATGTTCTTTGAACTCTCCAGTTCTATTTATATCACAACTTGAGATTAGATCAAAAGAGTTTGACATGGGTTTGGCAATATTGTATATAAAACTTAATGACTCCACACTCTTCTGCTTCCTCCAAATGAAAATTGAGACTTTAACCTATTGAGTGTTGCAAACTTAAAACCAAGATGTCGCAATAATTGTCCGGTGATGTCATAAAAGTGAGCAAAGAAATATAAATGTTTACCAACGAAATTGATGGAATTGGGGTCGAGGAACTGTCCCTGTTCATTGCACACCTTTTGCAGAACCTGAAGGAGACCAAACATTCACCGTCACACATGTAGGGTAACAAAACCATGTCGCCTACATGACCACAAATTGCTTGTACAATAAGAATTCTGATTATTAAATTAAGTATTTTTACGAATAGGATTATTGTACTAATATTATTAAACTAGCCGAAACCCGTGGAACATCCACGGAAGGGAGGATGTGGTGTATGGATAGAGTGTACCATTATGGATGGCATAGGGGATTTGCTTGTCCGAGTAAGAGTTAGGAAGAAAGATGAGAATGAAGAGTGCGTATATGAACAACGATCGCCGACACCGGCACAAATGCATGCTCTGGATTGTCCACTCAGTGGACGGCTTGCTGTCACCTTCGACTGTCCAATCAGCGGACGGCTTGCTTCGCCTTCGCCCAGCAGACGCCAATACGATGGCGTCGTAAGATGGCGTCGTATCGGCAGTTAATCGGATGCTTTTGGGCCCCAACGTCGGCTAATTCAGATTTTTCGAGTATGGCTGTACGTGATAAACAAAGAGCGCGGTTCGTAGATCGTAAATCCATTAGTGCCGTGGGCATCGGGTCACTGGGTGTGGCGTAAAAGGGATAACAAAGTCGAGTCCTTACGCTATTATTATACAGATAATTGTACAATAAGAATTATTTTAAGATTATTTTTACCACAAATAAATTAATTGTGAAATCAATTAATTAATTATTAAATTATTAAAATTATAAAGCTACTACTACTATGACCCCAATTATTCCAACCTTTTTGTGGGGTCTGTCAGGAAATATTTTTGGCCCAAGTGTTTCATGAACTTAGGCCAGGCCTGGTATTGGACCGAAGGTGATTTGGGGAGGAATTTGTGATTTGTTCAGGTTGTTATTAACACAACTGGACTATGTCCAGCTGAGTTTTTGTCGACACCCAGTGTCCGTCGTCCGTCTGTCTGTCTGGCTGTCTGTCGTCTGTAAACAATTAGACATCTACGCTCTAAAAGTCACAAATATTGATGAAATTTGATGAAACTTGTTATGCAGCATCTTTAAGACATAAACTAGTTTGGGATTGCATTTGGGCGTTGCACGCCCAAAAATGGGCGCGGCAGGGTTGCCATATTGAAAAATCATTTTTTGTCATATATGTTTAGCACATATAAACTATATAGTTTGTGGTTCTATTATGCATATTCTAACCATATTGATATAGACCAGTTGAGTTCAGGTTCCCTGGAACCTCTCTAGTTTTTTGCTAGCGATCGTTTAGCAACTGGAGGCCCTGTTTTGGGTAAGGTTTACGAGACCGTCTGCAAAGTTGTAACCATGTTGCTGCAATTAAAACAGCGCATGGATGACAGCTGCAGGCGTCACAAGATGGAACGGCTGCGCGCATGAAGCGAATCACATGCGAGCACTCCCTCTAGGTTTTACCCTTTTTGGCGGATTTGCCTTTCGAACAACGAGTAGCACCGATGAGCAAGGTTCGGTATAGCTCGACGAGTGGTTCTGATCGGATATGCGAACCATGTGATCTGAACAAGAAACAAACAAATACCACGACGTGTCGTAACCCTGACGGGTTGTTTGTGCCACATGTGCCAACGCCGCACACAAACAGCCATTCCGACCATACTGAGACTTGCAGGGTTACGCTCAGGAATTTGCCTTTAGCAATTTGCTCACCAGCTCTCACACCCACCACCCAGAACGCCTTGACTTATTAATCTGACAAACCTTAACAAATCCATCTTATTAATCTATGAGCTCATCTATTGGTTTGTTTTGTTGAACGAACGTCAAGTGGTTACCTTGTTTTGTATTTTGAACAGTATCTAAAGTGATGGTTTTACCTACATCACATGCAAGAGGAGTTAGGAGACATTGCTGTACTTCATTCGATGGATAAATCAACACGGATTGTGGGATTTGAACCCGCGATCTCAGCATCACGTGCCGTGGGCTCAGATGGGAAAACTAAACCGGCCAAATTGATCAAAATGGCATTTGGTCACATTGCTTGGTGTTCCCATCTAAGCACCTGCCTCATGATGCTGGTATTCCACCTGTGAATACTGTATGCTGTGCACGTCGATTCCGATGTTGCCTCTATTTCTCAATTTCATTCATGTAAAAAATACATTGCGGTTTCTCGACGCTCACCGTGTTCACGTAAAGGTACATCGATGTCTACGAGTCTCCTTAAAACTTATGTTAATGTACAAGTGTATCCGTAATCGCCAAATGTCCTCTTTCTGCATGCGAGACACAAAATCTTCTTCTTCATTGGACTGGAAGCTCTGTGTTGGAAGTAAGACGGATCTTCACTTGAATTATTGTTAATTGATGTTATTACGATTGATGTTAGCTCTTTCACGAGCCTCGATCTCGTATACAAAAAAAGAAAAAGAAAAGGTGCATCACTTGGCTGATGAACAGGTAGCCTTTTCGTGGATGCCCGTGCTCACAAAAGACCCACATGTCGGAAAATGGTGAACTTGAGGCCTTTATTTTTTTAAATTTTCATTCCTCGTTTTTATCTTTCATTTCCGCATTGACCATTTTGTTTGTGTTTCTCTGGTAATCATCCTGTGGATAGTGGCCTCGTCACAGTCAATGTCGACAAGTATGGCGGCGAGTTTGTTGCTGCACACGCACCTCCGTTGACATTTCTGCGATACCACGGCAGCGCGATATGTTGAACGGAGAGTTGGATGTCATGTGACGAAGTCGAGCAACTACTCTCTCCAACAAGGAGAGACGCTGGTTGAGAGGTCCATCAAATCCGACGCGTTGCAGCTGTTCTCGAATCCGCTTTTCATGGAAAATTTAAACGCTCCGGATCTCATCGAGTCGAGATGAGGTGCCCCTTAAGCCCCGACCCAAAGGAGAAAATGGCACCAAGAGGCTAAGATAGTGTGGTTGACAAGGCCAGCAGAATGAAAAAAGGAAGCTTTTCAGGAAGAATTTGACAAATTCAAAAAGTTTCAGGAATTTAAGGCTTTAGTTACAAACAGCGGAAGATAGAATCTTTTTTTTTTGTTGTTTTTTTGTATACAAGATCGAGGCTCGTGAAAGAGCTAACATGAATCACACAGAAAGACAAACCGACACATAAAACATATAACATGGGGAGCGGTAGACAAGATGGGGCGAGAGGGGGAGGAACACAAACACAACATCTGAGAGCAGGGACATCGAGAGATCTGTGGGAGGGAGAGGGCTTTGGGGGGGGGGGGGGGAGTGGAAGAGGTATAAAACATGTGGACACTGCCAGGACTTCCAGGAAAGAAGTTGGAATTTGAATCCCAGATAGATGTGCCCTCGTCATAAAGAAAAAGCTCAATTGAGATCCGTTTTGGACATTTGTGGCCAGGACCTTGTATGGCAGATATGAGAGACAACATCGTGGATTTATAGCCACAGTATGGATATCTTCAGTTGTGTTGAATGGCACCTGTCGAATTATAAACAAACTTTATAGCAGAGAATGCGTCGGTTGATGAAAATTTGAGCGATTCAACCCTTTCCTGGAGACAGGACGAACTAAACGAGCAACATTTTTATGCTCGTCAAACAAACCGAGCAAGGACAAGGTGTGGTTATGAAAAAAAACAAATAAATAAACGGATTAATGTCACAACACTTGATGGACTTTGTTCTTCACTTTAAAATTTCTCATCAAATGTCAACTACCACAAATGCCCGCAGGCAACGGAAGTCTCAAGGCCCGAGATGACGTGCAAGAGGAGGAATCAAAACCGCAGGAAATATGAGCACAACCACATCTATCTTTAGGTATTTACGATGACACAACATGGCAACCACAATCCTCTCCACCACGAAACTGAAAACTCAACCAGCAACGTCTACTCAAGACATTCAAAGCACCCGTGGAACGTCAAGCGATCTCCGATAACGAATGCGTCTCGGATTCTACCGGCATCGGGCAGGAAGCATCGCGACTCATTCTCAAAGGGTCTTACCTTCAACACCCTCACTAGGCCCCGCTCCGCGGCCAGGTGCATGGGCGTCTGACCGCTGTTGTCTCCCAGGTCCAGCCTCGCACCGAGCGATAAAAGGTCGCTCACGATCAACTCCTGTTCCGCCAGCACTGCCAGGTGCAGAGGGGTCTAGGTAGGGGCGATGGAGCAGCGAGACATTTTTTACTCATAGATTCATCAAATAACGTAAACTTACCTACGGCAAATGAGAACAAAAACAGACGAGGAAGATAATTTCCCAGATATCCACAAAAGGATTCCATTGGGATGTCAGATCGCCCGGCGGTATTACACAGGTAAGAACCAGGATATTCAACACGCTGAGACGTTACACGATCCTCCGCACTCGTTCAGTTACGTACACACCTTTCGATAACCTCGACTCTATTCTCTCATCAATAACCATCAATCGGTGTCCGTTTTGATCATTCTCAGCCGTTCCCTCTCCCACCCCAAAGTTTGCAAAACGAGCAGCCAATGGGAAAACCGAACGCCGGAACCGACTATTGGTCACCTTCACATCACTGATAATGGAGGGAAAACATCAAATGCCGCCGAAATTTTCATGGAGAATGACATGGGCCCAAATTGTCAAGTTCAAATCCTGATCCCTCATGTGGAGAATACAGAAAAATAAATAAAACAAAACAAAATGTTACCTTTGATCGTATAAAAGGTATTTCCAATGTGAGCAATGAAAATTATACACGTGTTATAAAACATATATGTAAAATGTTTTGATATATAAATAAATAAACCCTCACTAACACCTTCACAGGACAATCATTCTATACGTTAACGACTGTGTGTGTTAAATACCCCTACTTGGCTCCATTGGTCACCTTCCTCCATTTTACGCTTAAGCTACGGCCCCTGGTCCTATTGTCGAAAGACAAGGGCATTGAAACATATTCTGCTGAAAGACAAAGAGACAAACAGAACCAAAGATGCTGAAGTATTTCACAAGGGGTCGAATGATCTTGATTAGCAAACCGGTTCTACCAACGCTTTATGAGATCTGCCCGGATGCCTCGGAATGCAAAAACTCGGGGCCGAGGGGGCATTTGTTCGTCGATAAGGATCTTACACAATCTCCACACCCAAAACCAGGCCATGGAACCTGCACGCGAGGTCACTCACTTACACAGGCGTCGAATTCTTTCACTTACTTTAAGTGTAAACACTTGCTCTCGAGTGTTTGTGTGCTTCCCCTTCTCTCGTCTTCCGCTCCCTCTTTTTATATATTTTGTTTGTCTGGTTGATTTGTTTGTGAAGTAAATGTTAGCTCTTTCACGAGCATCGATTCAGTATACAAAAAAATTTTTAAAATCCTATTCACTTACTTAAATCCGTTCACTCACTCACCGCGGGCAGGTTGGTGGTCTTCCCGTCTTCTACCGACTCCTCTCTGGCCCTGCCCCCCCCCCCCCCCAGCTCTCTCTGCGCTCTGTCCCCCAAATATTCCTACAGGTCGCACAAGATCTGCCTGCAACCCTCTTATGGTTAAACTGCCAAAATCAAGACTCTCTGCTCACCTTCACTCTTTCATTCCTCTTTTCTCCCGCCTCTGGAACAAACTCCCACACTCTCTTCAATCCCACTCCTCCCTCCAGGTATTTAAAACAGCTGTTCACCATCATCTCTTATCTTCCCCCATCCAAAACCTTGATCTTTTCTACCCCCGCTAATTTCACCCCAAATGCACTTTTTTGAAATACCAACTTCTTTCCTGGAAGTCCTTGGTGTCCTTGTGTTTTATACTTCTCCCACCCCCACCCCCTTCCCACACCTCCTCCCCCCAAGCACTCTCCCTCCCACACATCTCCCGATGTCCCTGCTCTCAAATGTTGTGTTTGTGTGCTTCCCCTTCTCTCCCCATCTTGTCTACCGCTCCCTCTTTTTATATATTTTGTTTGTCTGTTTTGTTTGTCTGTCTGTTTGATTTTTGTTTTTTTGTTTTTTTTTGTGATAAATGTTAGCTCTTTCACGATCCTCGATTCTGTATCCAAAAAAAAAAAAAAAAATTTGTATGAATGAATGAATGAATAAATCAAGGATGGCGAACACCTGCACACCTTTGAACGTTTTACCTATTTTTCTCACCAAGAGCGCCATTTTGAGATGCTCTTTCGAGCAATATCAGGGTGTTGTTATCATTCTCTTGAATGGGCACAAACAGCAGGTTTACCATTTGAATCCTGAACCCTCGTCGGTGTTTTACGCTTTTGGAGTCTAGTTATGAAATCGAGAGCACTCGTGTTTGAAACGCAAGCTTAAGACCTTTATTGACTTGATCAGCTTTGCTTCCGCCATTTTACACTCCAAGTGAAGCACGTCAGCCATTTTAACCACCTCATTCGTCATATCATATCTGACAAGGGAGCTGGAAACACTGCGGCAGTGTGTACAATGAATGAATGAATGAATGAATGTTCATTCATATTCATTCATTCATTCAATGTATAGCTTGTATTGTTCTATATAATACAATGTATAGCTTGTATTGTTCTATATTATACTTGTATAGCTTGTATTGTTCTATATTATACTTGTATAGCTTGTATTGTTCTATATAATACAATGTATAGCTTGTATTGTTCTATATAATACAATGTATAGCTTGTATTGTTCTATATAATACAATGTATAGCTTGTATTGTTCTATATAATACAATGCATAGCTTGTATTGTTCTATATAATACAATGTATAGCTTGTATTGTTCTATATAATACAATGTATAGCTTGTATTGTTCTATATAATACATTGTATAGCTTGTATTGTTCTATATAATACAATGTATAGCTCATATTGTTCTATATAATACAATGTATAGCTTGTATTGTTATATAATAATACAATGTATAGCTTGTATTGTTCTATATAATACAATGTATAGCTCGGATTGTTCTATATAATACAATGTATAGCTTGTATTGTTCTATATAATACAATGTATAGCTTGTATTGTTCTATATAATACAATGTATAGCTCGTATTGTTCTTTATAATACAATGTATAGCTCGTATTGTTCTATATAATACAATGTATAGCTCGGATTGTTCTATATAATACAATGTATAGCTTGTATTGTTCTATATAATACAATGTATAGCTCGGATTGTTCTATATAATACAATGTATAGCTTGTATTGTTCTATATAATACAATGTATAGCTTGTATTGTTCTATACAATACAATGTATAGCTCGTATTGTTCTATATAATACAATGTATAGCTCGTATTGTTCTATATAATACAATGTATAGCTTGTATTGTTCTATATAATACATTGTATAGCTCATATTGTTCTATATAATACAATGTATAGCTCGGATTGTTCTATATAATACAATGTATAGCTTGTATTGTTCTATATAATATAATGTATAGCTTGTATTGTTCTATATAATACAATGTATAGCTTGTATTGTTCTATATAATACAATGTATAGCTTGTATTGTTCTATATAATACATTGTATAGCTCGTATTGTTCTATATAATACAATGTATAGCTTGTATTGTTCTATATAATACAATGTATAGCTCGGATTGTTCTATATAATACAATGTATAGCTTGTATTGTTCTATATAATACAATGTGTAGCTCATATTGTTCTATATAATACAATGTTTAGCTCGTATTGTTCTATATAATACAATGTATAGCTGGTATTGTTCGATATAATACAATGTATAGCTCGTATTGTTGTATATAATACAATCTATAGCTTGTATTGTTCTATATAATACAATGTGTAGCTCATATTGTTCTATATAATACAATGTATAGCTCGTATTGTTCTATATAATACAATGTATAGCTTGTATTGTTCTATATAATATAATGTATAGCTCATATTGTTCTATATAATACAATGTATAGCTTGTATTGTTCTATATAATACAATGTATAGCTCGGATTGTTCTATATAATACAATGTATAGCTTGTATTGTTCTATATAATACAATGTGTAGCTCATATTGTTCTATATAATACAATGTTTAGCTCGTATTGTTCTATATAATACAATGTATAGCTGGTATTGTTTGATATAATACAATGTATAGCTCGTATTGTTGTATATAATACAATGTATAGCTTGTATTGTTCTATATAATACAATGTGTAGCTCATATTGTTCTATATAATACAATGTATAGCTCGTATTGTTCTATATAATACAATGTATAGCTTGTATTGTTCTATATAATATAATGTATAGCTCATATTGTTCTATATAATACAATGTATAGCTCGTATTGTTGTATATAATACAATGTATAGCTTGTATTGTTCTATATAATACAATGTATAGCTCGTATTGTTCTATATAATACAATGTATAGCTTGTATTGTTCTATATAATATAATGTATAGCTTGTATTGTTCTATATAATACAATGTATAGCTCATATTGTTCTATATAATACAATGTATAGCTCGTATTGTTCTATATAATACAATGTATAGCTCGTATTGTTCTATATAATACAATGTATAGCTTGTATTGTTCTATATAATACAATGTGTAGCTCATATTGTTCTATATAATACAATGTTTAGCTCGTATTGTTCTATATAATACAATGTATAGCTGGTATTGTTCGATATAATACAATGTATAGCTCGTATTGTTGTATATAATACAATGTATAGCTTGTATTGTTCTATACAATACAATGTGTAGCTCATATTGTTCTATATAATACAATGTATAGCTCGTATTGTTCTATATAATACAATGTATAGCTTGTATTGTTCTATATAATATAATGTATAGCTCATATTGTTCAATATAATACAATGTATAGCTTGTATTGTTCTATATAATACAATGTATAGCTCGGATTGTTCTATATAATACAATGTATAGCTTGTATTGTTCTATATAATACAATGTGTAGCTCATATTGTTCTATATAATACAATGTTTAGCTCGTATTGTTCTATATAATACAATGTATAGCTGGTATTGTTCGATATAATACAATGTATAGCTCGTATTGTTGTATATAATACAATGTATAGCTTGTATTGTTCTATATAATACAATGTGTAGCTCATATTGTTCTATATAGTACAATGTATAGCTCGTATTGTTCTATATATACAATGTATAGCTTGTATTGTTCTATATAATATAATGTATAGCTCATATTGTTCTATATAATACAATGTATAGCTCATATTGTTCTATATAATACAATGTATAGCTTGTATTGTTCTATATAATACAATGTATAGCTCATATTGTTCTATATAATACAATGTATAGCTTGTATTGTTCTATATAATATAATGTATAGCTTGTATTGTTCTATATAATACAATGTATAGCTCGTATTGTTCTATATAATACAATGTATAGCTCGTATTGTTCTATATAATACAATGTATAGCTCGTATTGTTCTATATAATACAATGTATAGCTTGTATTGTTCTATATAATACAATGTATAGCTCGTATTGTTCTATATAATACAATGTATAGCTTGTATTGTTCTATATAATACAATGTATAGCTCGTATTGTTCTATATAATACAATGTATAGCTTGTATTGTTCTATGTAATATAATGTATAGCTTGTATTGTTCTATATAATATAATGTATAGCTTGTATTGTTCTATATAATACAATGTATAGCTCATATTGTTCTATATAATACAATGTATAGCTCGTATTGTTCTATATAATACAATGTATAGCTCGTATTGTTCTATATAATACAATGTATAGCTTGTATTGTTCTATAAAATACAATGTATAGCTTGTATTGTTCTATATAATACAATGTATAGCTTGTATTGTTCTATATAATACAATGTCTTGTATTGCACGGAGAGGGTATATTGTTATACAACAAAACCTACGAGGGATCGCTGGCTTGCTGGGCCTCATGTACTCGGTCATGCACCGTCACTCATTAACGTAGGTTTTGTTTCATTTATCCTCATTCTATTGGCTACAAATGTGCAGGCTTCAATTAATCAGTTTCATTACAATTACATTGCAGGCTTCAATTAATCAGTCCAAGGGCTTCTTCTTCACCTGCATTACCCATCAGAAAATTGTTCCGAAGAACATGTCGGGTTGCTGGTAATTTTGGTCCATCTCGGAACTAATCAGGTGACAGGTTATCAGGTACAAATCGCGCATTTTGACACTTGGTTGAAATACTTTTATGAGCTTATGCTAAAAATAGACACATTGAAAAAATATATAAATATATAAATAAATATAGAAATATATAAAAGAAAAAAAATAGAGACAAAATAGACATGAAAAATGTGAAAATAGAATAAAACTCTGCATCAAATATAATATTGTACAAATTGCTTTGTTTGTAACTTTCGAATCATGGAAGGGAATAATAAAACACTTACACTTCCGCTGTTATCCCTCTGGTTGAGAAGATTACGAGAAGCGTAGCGGCGAGCAAGGGCGTACGCGTGTGCCCTTTGACCTCCCGAAACGATCACGTGAAGCAGTCTAAATGGGGTCAGGAGTGGGAGTGGAACAAAAGGTGATTATAGGGTTAGGTGTGGTAACCACCATCACGAGATTAAGTAACTCAATTGTGGTTACCTGTTTATTTAACCAGCGAAGGGGTTGTTGAATGAAAAGCTGAAATTTTACCCAGAAAACCAAACTTCCCGAACAACATAATGGCACATGGTCGGACAGGTAAGCTTAACACTTAACAGGCAGGTAAGCTTAACGCGTCAAAGGATGGCAGGTGCAGAATTACATTTCAATCCACGACAAGCGTTTAAACATAAACCGCAATGCTCGGTTGAACCGGCTCTCGCAATTGAACGCGCAGGTGGATATTCACCAGCGCAGGTTGATAATCACCAGCACAGATGTGGATATCTACCAGCGCATGTGGATATCTACCAGCGCATGTGGATATCTACCAGCGCATGTAGATATCTACCAGCGCATGTGGATATCTACCAGCGCATGTGGATATCTACCAGCGCATGTGTATATCTACCAGCGCAGGTTGATATTTACCAGCGAATGTTGATATCTACCAGCGCAGGTGGATATTTACCAGCGCAGGTGGATATCCACCAGCGCAAGTGGATATTTACCAGCGCAGGTGGATATCCACCAGCGCAAGTGGATATTTACCAGCGCATGTTGATATCTACCAGCGCAGGTGGATATTTACCAGCGCATGTTGATATCTACCAGCACAGATGGATATTTACCAGCGCATGTGGATATCCACCAGCGCATGTTGATATCCACCAGCGCAGGTTGATATCCACCAGCGCATGTTGATATCTACCAGCGCATGTTGATATCTACCAGCGCATGTTGATATCTACCAGCGCAGTTTGATATCTACCAGCGCATGTGGATATCCACCAGCGCATGTTGATATCTACCAGCGCAGTTTGATATCTACCAGCGCATGTGGATATCCACCAGCGCATGTTGATATCCACCAGCGCATGTGGATATCCACCAGCGCAGTTTGATATCTACCAGCGCATGTGGATATCCACCAGCGCATGTGGATATCTACCAGCGCATGTTGATATCCACCAGCGCATGTTGATATCTACCAGCGCAGTTTGATATCTACCAGCGCATGTGGATATCCACCAGCGCATGTTGATATCTACCAGCGCATGTTGATATCTACCAGCGCATGTGGATATTTACCAGCACAGGTTGATATTCACCAGCACAGGTTGATATTCACCAGCGCATGTGGATATCTACCAGCGCATGTGGATATCTACCAGCGCAGGTTGATATTCACCAGCGCATGTGGATATCTACCAGCGCATGTGGATATCTACCAGCGCAGGTTGATATTCACCAGCGCAGGTTGATATTCACCAGCGCAGGTTGATATTCACCAGCGCAGGTGGATATTCACCAGCGCAGGTGGATATTCACCAGCGCAGGTGGATATTCACCAGCGCAGGTGGATATTCACCAGCGCAGGTTGATATTCACCAGCGCAGGTTGATATTCACCAGCGCAGGTTGATATTCACCAGCGCAGGTGGATATTCACCAGCGCAGGTGGATATTCACCAGCGCAGGTGGATATTCACCAGCGCAGGTGGATATTCACCAGCGCAGGTGGATATTCACCAGCGCAGGTGGATATTCACCAGCGCAGGTTGATATTCACCAGCGCAGGTTGATATTCACCAGCGCAGGTGGATATTCACCAGCGCAGGTGGATATTCACCAGCGCAGGTGGATATTCACCAGCGCAGGTGGATATTCACCAGCGCAGGTGGATATTCACCAGCGCAGGTGGATATTCACCAGCGCAGGTGGATATTCACCAGCGCAGGTGGATATTCACCAGCGCAGGTTGATATTCACCAGCGCAGGTTGATATTCACCAGCGCAGGTTGATATTCACCAGCGCAGGTTGATATTCACCAGCGCAGGTTGATATTCACCAGCGCAGGTTGATATTCACCAGCGCAGGTTGATATTCACCAGCGCAGGTTGATATTCACCAGCGCAGGTTGATATTCACCAGCGCAGGTTGATATTCACCAGCGCAGGTTGATATTCACCAGCGCAGGTTGATATTCACCAGCGCAGGTTGATATTCACCAGCGCAGGTGGATATTCACCAGCGCAGGTTGATATTCACCAGCGCAGGTGGATATTCACCAGCGCAGGTGGATATTTACCAACAAAACGTTTGTGAAAACGACATTATACGCCGCCGGCAAACCGTGTCACAACAAAGAGGACACATGATAGTAACGCACATTTAATTCGCCATTTTCTGTCACGACCTTCGTGGTCTACACGCACACCACACATCACACGCATACCACACGCACACCACACATAACACCAAACATAACACCACACATAACACCACACATAACACCACACGCACACCACACATCGTGACAGCATCGATGGTTAGGGAAGATAAACAAAGATCAGAAGGAGAAATAACAAAGTCAATTTAAACTGTGAACTTGCACAACAAATTGAGAGAGAGTGAAAACCTTACAGTATTCGAAGCGTGAACAATGAGTAAATTAAAACTAGTCATGCACAGCATTGTCCGGAGTTAACTTTGTCTAAACAATGACGATGGGTACAAACAATGATGATGGGTACAAACAACGACTATGGGTACAAACAACGACTATGGGTACAAACAACGACTATGGGTACAAACAACGACTATGGGTACAAACAACGACTATGGGTACAAACAACGACTATGGGTACAAACAACGACTATGGGTACAAACAACGACTATGGGGACAAACAATGACTATGGGGACAAACAATGACTATGGGGACAAACAATGACTATGGGGACAAACAATGACTATGGGTACAAACAATGACTATGGGTACAAACAATGACTATGGGTACAAACAATGACAATGGGTACAAACAATGACGATGGGTACAAACAATGACGATGGGTACAAACAATGACGATGGGTACAAACAATGACGATGGGTACAAACAATGACGATGGGTACAAACAATGACTATGGGTACAAACAATGACTATGGGTACAAACAATGACTACGGGCACAAACAATGACTACGGGCACAAACAATGACGATGGGCACAAACAATGACTATGGGTACAAACAATGACTATGGGTACAAACAATGACTATGGGTACAAACAATGACTATGGCTACAAACAATGACTATGGGTACAAACAATGACTATGGGTACAAACAATGACTATGGGTACAAACAATGACGATGGGTACAAACAATGACCATGGGTACAAACAATGACCATGGGTACAAACAATGACCATGGGCACAAACAATGACCATGGGTACAAACAATGACCATGGGTACAAACAATGACCATGGGTACAAACAATGACCATGGGTACAAACAATGACCATGGGTACAAACAATGACTATGGCTACAAACAATGACCATGGGTACAAACAATGACCATGGGTACAAACAATGACCATGGGTACAAACAATGACTATGGGTACAAACAATGACCATGGGTACAAACAATGACCATGGGTACAAACAATGACCATGGGTACAAACAATGACTATGGCTACAAACAATGACCATGGGTACAAACAATGACCATGGGGACAAACAATGACAATGGGTACAAACAATGACTATGGGTACAAACAATGACTATGGGTACAAACAATGACGATGGGTACAAACAATGACGATGGGTACAAACAATGACTATGGGTACAAACAATAACTATGGGTACAAACAATGACGATGGGTACAAACAATGACTATGGGTACAAACAATGACTATGGGTACAAACAATGACTATGGGTACAAACAATGACTATGGGTACAAACAATGACGATGGGTACAAACAATGACTATGGGTACAAACAATGACTATGGGTACAAACAATGACTATGGGTACAAACAATGACCATGGGTACAAACAATGACCATGGGTACAAACAATGACCATGGGTACAAACAATGACCATGGGTACAAACAATGACCATGGGTACAAACAATGACCATGGGTACAAACAATGACCATGGGTACAAACAATGACCATGGGTACAAACAATGACCATGGGTACAAACAATGACCATGGGTACAAACAATGACCATGGGTACAAACAATGACCATGGGTACAAACAATGACCATGGGTACAAACAATGACGATGGGTACAAACAATGACTATGGGTACAAACAATGACGATGGGTACAAACAATGACTATGGGTACAAACAATGACTATGGGTACAAACAATGACTATGGGTACAAACAATGACTATGGGTACAAACAATGACTATGGGTACAAACAATGACTATGGGTACAAACAATGACTATGGGTACAAACCATGACTATGGGTACAAACAATGACTATGGGTACAAACAATGACTATGGGTACAAACAATGACTATGGGGACAAACAATGACTATGGGTACAAACAATGACTATGGGGACAAACAATGACTATGGGTACAAACAATGACTATGGGTACAAACAATGACGATGGGTACAAACAATGACTATGGGTACAAACAATGACTATGGGTACAAACAATGACTATGGGTATAAAAGTGTCGTCAGCAATCCTGGTCGCACAGGCCTCTTTGTTTGTAAGGAATAATTGAACGCAGGTAACGTGGACTCCGGCCCAGGGATGTGAACACAATAAACATTCGAGTTATCGCTGTGCAAGAAAACAGGACATATGGTTTGATTGAACGGGACAAAACCTCATCTGACATATGAGCCATATTGGGATGAAAGTTGGTGAAACCCGTCCTGCAACTACTGCTTACAAGACAAAAGGTACACCTTACACATTCCACATGGGCCTCATGTGGAACAGATATTACTAGATCGGCAAATTGGTAGAGCGCATACCTCCACCAGGCTGAACAGGTTATGGTTTCTATCCCACTGATAGGCCGAATCTGGATTCAGACCTGAACCAAAATCTAATCGGCTTGTTCTTGTTACCTAACCAACTCGTCCACCAAGTTTATTCATAACTCGTACATAACTTTTTATGCCTCCGCCGACAAAGTCGGGTTGTCCGTCGGGTTGTCCGTCCGCCCGTCCTTCGGTACGTCCGTCCGTCCGTCCGTCCTAAACCTCGTTTTTCTCAGCAACCATATGTCCGATTGAGACGAAACTTTCAGGGTAAGAGTGACACCCATGCAGAAGGTTTTATGACAATTGTGACGTCATATGTCACGTGGTATGACAGCTATATTGGATTAAAAGCAAATAATTAAATAATTATTTCTCAGAAACCGCTGAATGGAAAATTTTTAAACTTGGCACATTGTCAAGTACTCCCATTGGGGAACGAAAGCATGATAATGATGACATAGGTGAAGTGGTATACCAGCCAAAAATGTTTTAATCGAATTCCTTATCCTAAAAATCTGAAATTGCATGCACATGATCTATGACCCATTTGTATTGAAATATTAAATGTATGACATCATAGGTCACATGGTTTGGAAGACATTTTGGATTGAAGGAAAATATTAAATAATTCTATCTCTGAAACCACTCACCCTATTGATGCGAAATTTTACAAATATCTAACAGCACTGTTGCATATAGTTTGAAAATGATGTCATAGGTCACGTGGTTTGGCAGCCATCTTGGATAGAAAAACTAACCTTATCTGATCAACACGAGACTTCACAAACGTGATCCCCTACCCATACATATGCAGAGTGATGGCATCTACCAGTTGTGGAACTATGCGGAGGAATATTGGCAGCACAGGTGCATTGTTCTAGTTAAAATATGTTATGTATAGCTTTTTGCCCAATCTCTCAATGTTGAAGAATCACTTCAAAAATTAAATAATTCTCGTATCCGAATCCATATTAAGATCTTCATCAAAATCGAATTGATTCGGTCTCATCACACACACAACCTGTCCACCAAGTTTCGTCCAAATCCACCCATAAGTCTTTGAGATATCCTGCTATGTATCGTTTTTAGCCCCATCTCCCCAATGGTGAAGAATCACTTAAAAATTTCTACTAGCCAGATCCGAAATTGGATCTTCACCAAAATCGAATCAATTAGTCCAAGTCACATACACTACCTCTCTGCCAGATTTCGTCCAAATCCGTCCGCAACTTTTTGAGATATCTTATTCACAAACAGACGGGTGAAAACATAACCTCCATCCACCTTCGGTGGCGGAGGTAATTAGGGAGTGGGGATAGTGATGGTGGAGATAATTAACATTATTATTATTATTATTATTATTATTATTAATATTATTTTTAATGTTTGACGTGGTAGAACGGTTCGAATTCAACTCGCAAATCTAACATCGACACGACTGCTACATTCAGGTTGTAAACGAAGAGTTGAAAATGAGGAAGCCAGGAGATGATGATAATCATCAAATTGTAGGAAAATGTGCAGGAAATAAGGAAGTCCAAAAAAGCAGAACACAATGCTGGTAAAATATCGGTTTTCAAGAAAAAAAACACTCGACCTTGATATACACGCGAAGTCGCACAGCTAAATACAAGGTTTGATCTCGATGCGGTAGTCGGTTTGTAGCAATCATCAACAGGTAGTGAAGGATGCCGATGCAGATTTATTGGAGTGGGGATCTACCGTAAGTTGCAATTTTGAGCTACTTGTGACAGAATTGGACTGTAGATATTTAGATGACACTCAATTACTCTCTAAAGACCCATGGACCTAATCATGGATTAATTTAATTTGGTTTGATGAGATGTAAGCCATTTCTGGAGCCTTCGTCTCTCCCCTCATTGCGCAGGCCAAGTTTATTTTAACTTGGTTGAGGTTGTGGAATTTCTCAAGATGCGCAGACATTTCTTCTGGGCCTTGTGAAAGTTTCCACGGCTGCTTGGCGGACTGCGACATATCTGCAAGTTTTCCTTGATTTGAGGAGCGGAAAATATAACGAAGAGCTGCAAATGGAAAGAACTATTGCCGGCTTGAAGGCAAGTGAGCAAACAGATAAGGAACCAGTTCCAGGGGTGGTAAACATTTCTGACCATGTTCGACTTTGTCACCCTTGGTTTGCAGCGATGATGGCCGTGCTGGATTGGTGGAGAGAGAAGACATTAGCATGGAGGCTTTTCGTGATGAGGCCCAAAGGAGATTTCTGTATTTTCAAAGGAATGGAACCGAATAGCACAACCGTTCAAAGAAAAAGGAAACACGATCTCCGATGGATGGTTATGACAGAATAATGTTTCATTCGAGGGGAAAAAGCCAAAAATTCTGAATCATAATCCCCAGGAAGACTGCAGACCACCCGCAATAAAAAATGAGGTCATTGCGGTGGGAAATGTGAGGCCATCGGAATACAGTCTGGGAGCGGGTGTGGGGTGGGTGGTTGGTGAGGTTTTCATGAGGGTTAAATGAGGCTTGGATGGTTTATTATTTCATTATTAAACTACCCAAGCCTCACTGAAGGTATCGGTTAAATAATAAGCAAGGTGGTGCTATAATCTCGCGCACACGTTGCACACAATGAGGAAACAATTCTGCACCGGTGCGTTGCAGCACCCGCAGGAACCACAAAGGACATGAAACGGAGACAGGAAGGATATGGTGTGAAATGGCAGGTGCAGGTTAAGGGAAGCTTTGCCACATTGGTGGGTGAATTGCCTTATCAAATTCAATAACGGGTGGCAGACTCAATTTTCATCCAGGCAAGGTTCTGGATACTGTAACGTGCATGTCGGAAGCTTTCCCTCAAGGTGTGGAAATGCCAAAGACGCAGGCAGCTCGACTACTGGAAGAAGAACAGACTCGTGGCTCAGACCAAATCTAGCCAGCACTAGTAACAAGGTAAGCAGGTAAGTAATGATTTGACTTACGTAGAGTCATTACCGTGGCAGTGTTTTGACCAAAGGGGGAGGAAGGTGGTTTTGAGGGGCGAGGAAGGGGGGGAGGGAGAGCAGAAGGGGTGGGAATGATGTGAAGGGAATATCTTGGAGATGAAGAATGGAGGGAGGACCCCAAGTTATTTCCCCGTTACATAAAAATACATCAACGCCTGCTAGTGGATGTAGGAAAGCATCTTCCCTGAAACATACACTACGACTGCTCCTCAATGTCTTACAATGGTACCCACTGTATTAGCACCTGGTGTTATGTGCTTCTTTAAAAACAGTAAAGTACGAGATAACTTACGTGTCACCATCACCGTCCTTCATGAAGAGCTGCTCTCCATCAATCCGGTCCAGCTGTTTCTCCACGTGTTGCACACGGAGGATGATAGGGGCACTGGGTGGAGGGACCAGGTCCGACGCCCATCCCAGGTTCCCAGATGTGGCCCGAGTGGGGTTAGACTGAGGAAACTGCTTGGACCATGGGACTTGCTGGGTATTCGGGAAGTCAATGATACAAGACGGCGACGTCTCATGGGGATGCGAAAATGAAACTCGGCTTTCGCTCGGCAAGGACCTTGGCGGGGGCTTAGAGCAAGGAGGCGAAACAAACTCCGAACAAGTAGAATGGGGCTGGTGTTCAATGATCAGGTTGATCACATCTTCAGGTATCTGCTCGCTCGGCTCCCAGCGTTGATCCTGTTAACGATTTTTCAGCAATAATATAATCAGGAAAAAACAAACATGAATGGAAAAGGAAGACGAAAAAGTCAGGTTTGCATTGGGAAAAATAGAAATACAACAATGATCGTGTGTACAACAGCTTATTCGCCATTGCAAACGGTTTTCTCAGGTGTGCGAACACCTCTGCAAAAGCTAAGGATACCGTAGCGGATCTCTTTTGTCTAACTGTTGCAATTTGTTCCCTGCACTGCCATTCACATCATGACAAGTCTTAAGCCTTACACATTATGTCCTTCCTTCTTTCATTTCCCCTTGGTGTTTGCATCCTTACACTGTCATCCCGTGTCACCCTCATTCCAAGCCACAACCTTTACCAACCCTATTAACCCATACCTACAACCCAACCCTCAGATTTGCAGGTTACTGGATTTTCTCTCCTCTTTCCCTCTTCGCTCATTCCCTTGCTTATTGCATCAACCTGTTGCCCCGCAGCCCTACTGTCGGGTGTGTCGCCTTTTCGTCCTTCTTCTACTTGCTCTTCCATGAGCTGATATGTTATACACAAACAACAAGTTTCCCAAGCAAATCCACCAGTAAGTAATATTGTAACCATAAATATAACCGCAGAGACCAAACTGAACCCTCGGGCCTAGCCTTAATCAAAGGTCTCAACATGTACGCCAACCAAAGGCACAATTCTCTACACTCCTCCAATCTCTGCAGAAACTAATAATAAACTACTGGTTCACAAACTCTCACTACTCCCTTTACCACACCCAACCGGTTGCTTTAGCATTCCTCACACCTTCCCATGGCTTACCTCTTTGCATTGACGTTTGCATGGAGGAGTGTCCATGTGGCTGTGCATGTCAATGTGCCGCTTCTCATGAAACAAAAGGTGCTGGTTTTCACTCTCTGTTAACAGTGGATGCGGGTTATGAGGTGGACAAAAAACGTGTTATGGTTACAAAGTAGAGAAAGGGAAGGGACAATGTGTGGGATTCAGTTAATAATCACCAGAGTTTGGGATTAGTTGAGGAAAAGAGGTAATGCTAGAGAGGATTGGTGAGCAGGAAGGAAAGGATAGCAGCTCAAGGGTGGTGGGCTCACTAACCTACTGGCCTCAAATAAGATACTATTTCAACTCAACTGAATTAAACAGGCTACAAAGTAAACTTCAAGCTTCTGCTGTGGAGCTGCTAATCAGGTCATTACATTATACAGAGCAGATGTGGTCAGAAGAAAGAAAGAGGAGCCAACCGGTGAGACAGAGGAGCCAACCGGTGAGACAGAGGAGCCAACCGGTGAGACAGAGGAGCCAACCGGTGAGACAGAGGAGCCAACCGGTGAGACAGAGGAGCCAACCGGTGAGACAGAGGAGCCAACCGGTGAGACCATTCCAGAGCCAACCGGTGAGACCATTCCAGAGCCAACCGGTGAGACCATTCCAGAGCCAACCGCTGAGACCATTCCAGAGCCAACCGGTGAGACCATTCCAGAGCCAACCAGTGAGACCATTCCAGAGCCAACCGGTGACACCATTCCAGAGCCAACCGGTGAGACCATTCCAGAGCCAACCGGTGAGACCATTCCAGAGCCACCCGGTGAGACCATTCCAGAGCCAACCGGTGAGACCATTCCAGAGCCAACCGGTGAGACCATTCCAGAGCCAACCGGTGAGACCATTCCAGAGCCAACCGGTGAGGCCATTCCAGAGCCAACCGGTGAGGCCATTCCAGAGCCAACCGGTGAGGCCATTCCAGAGCCAACCGGTGAGGCCATTCCAGAGCCAACCGGTGAGACCATTCCAGAGCCAACCGGTGAGACCATTCCAGAGCCAACCGGTGAGACCATTCCAGAGCCAACCGGTGAGACCATTCCAGAGCCAACCGGTGAGACCATTCCAGAGCCAACCGGTGAGACCATTCCAGAGCCAACCGGTGAGACCATTCCAGAGCCAACCGGTGAGACCATTCCAGAGCCAACCGGTGAGACCATTCCAGAGCCAACCGGTGAGACCATTCCAGAGCCAACCGGTGAGACCATTCCAGAGCCAACCGGTGAGACCATTCCAGAGCCAACCGGTGAGACCATTCCAGAGCCAACCGGTGAGACCATTCCAGAGCCAACCGGTGAGACCATTCCAGAGCCAACCGGTGAGACAGAGGAGCCAACCGGTGAGACAGAGGAGCCAACCGGTGAGACAGAGGAGCCAACCGGTGAGACAGAGGAGCCAACCGGTGAGACAGAGGAGTCAACCGGTGAGACAGAGGAGCCAACCGGTGAGACAGAGGAGCCAACCGGTGAGACAGAGGAGCCAACCGGTGAGATAGAGGAGCCAATCTGTGAGACCGTGCCAGCACCAATCGGCGAGACCGTGCCAGCGCCAATCGGCGAGACCGTGCCAGCGCCAACCGGCGAGACCGTGCCAGCGCCAACCGGCGAGACCATTCCAGAGCCAACCGGTGAGACCATTCCAGAGCCAACCGGTGAGACCATTCCAGAGCCAACCGGTGAGACCATTCCAGAGCCAACCGGTGAGACCATTCCAGAGCCAACCGGTGAGACCATTCCAGAGCCAACCGGTGAGACCATTCCAGAGCCAACCGGTGAGACCATTCCAGAGCCAACCGGTGAGACCATTCCAGAGCCAACCGGTGAGACCATTCCAGAGCCAACCGGCGAGACCGTGCCAGCGCCAATCGGTGAGACCGTGCCAGCGCCAATCGGTGAGACCGTGCCAGAGGCAACCGGTGATAATACGAATTGATATAATTATAAAAAGATTAACTGCCAAAAATATGGGTTCGTGAGGTCATAATCATTTCATATGTAGCCTGTGGCTGCTGGTTGCATCATTGCTGGGGGTGTGGTTTTGCTGCTAATGCAGCGCCCCATTTCCAGGAGGCTGATACTCCTTTTGCGAACCTCGGAAGGACGACAGGACACCTGACTCACAATTAACCCACCTGGTCAACCATCAACCCTAAGCCAGCCACCTTATCCGTTAAGCCAACACGAGGCTGGTCGGTTGACGAGGTAAAAGGTTAACAAGGCAATGAATTGGTGAGATTGTGAGCTGGTCATTTTATGAAAAGATGAGTTCAAGAGTGGATGAGGTGACGACATCATGGTGAGAAGAAAGTGCTGCCCAGAATGTATATTTCAATACGTGTATGGAAATCTCACCTGGAAAGTTTTCAGAAGTTCTGTTTTCAAGGAGCTGAAGGAAAATAAGGAAATCAATGAATGATTATATTTATTTTCATCTCCACTTATCCAATTCCAAAAGGCAAGTATGACATTGAACCTTGTCTTTTAGTTGGAGGTATTCAGAATTTTGAGGCATTGAAAAAAAAACCAGTGCATATGTAATATATAAATGTGTCCACATCCAGATTTGTCTGCATTAACACACACACACACACACACACACACACACACACACACACACACACACACACACACACACACACACACACACACACACACACACACACACACACACACACACACACACACACACACACACACACACACACACACACACACACACACACACGTCACAGCATAAAATCAAAAGAAAAATGAAGAAAGAGAAGGACAAACAGAGCACCTGTTGATTCTGTTGCTTCTGTTGCCGTAATCTCATCAGTTGTTCCTTGACCGGATTTTTAACTTTCACTCCCGGGTAGACCACAGAACCAGTTGACCTGATGGTCCCCGCAACTCCACGCCCGACATCCCGTGGAGCCCAGGCCCCTCGGTGCATCAATCGTGGGGACGGAGGACTTCCGGGGCAGGGTGTGGATTGCACCAGGTTGCCCGGAGAGTTTGGTTCCAAAGACAGGTCTGCGGCACAGCAGGACAATGCGAGTTGTCCGAACATAGGGAGGGTTGGTAAGGGATTAAGCACGAGTAGGAATCGAGGAGGTGCAAGAGAAGAGGCAACGACAAAGGATGAAACGTCATTAAGCACACTATCATGTGGCTTCCATTTCTCTCACGCCATCTTGCTTTTGACCATGCAGCATCGGCATGCCACCTCAACGTCAGCACAAGAAAAGAGGCAAAGGTTTTGGGTGGGATTTGAACATGTGGACAAGTGGTTGGGAAGCGGTCACAGAATGAAAATGAAGGTGGAACACAATCTCAAAAGGAAAAGAGGGGAAAGACGAGCCCCAGGTGACCACAGGGATCTGTTCTTATAACGGAAGATGAGTCAGGGTAATGAATGGCACAAGTTATGACCGAGGTGAGGGTAGAAAGACAGCAAGAGGTACAGAGAAACAAATAAGAAATTCCATCTCTCTAAAAAAGACCTGGCATGTGGCTTTGCGGCTTTTCCTCTTCGCACTTCCTTCGCTCATTTCTGGAAATTCCCAAAACCAATTCTTACTGCAAATGCCGCAGATTACCATCAAACTTTGTATATTTGGCCAATTGAGCCAACTTTTCCAGCCATTGAGTGGTGTGTAGGGTGAGGAAGGGTTTTAATAATAATAAAAAAATCAGGAAAAAAAAGAAGGTAAGCACTCATGGACACCACAAAATAACCTATAAAATGGTTTTACCACAGATATCATTGAAATTGAGGATACATTGGATGAGATGTTTGTGGGAATACCACCGTATTGCTACCTCCGCCACTGAAGGTGGATGACGTTTATGTTTTCACCCCTGTCTGTCTATCTGTCTGTCTGAGAGCAAGACATCTCCAGAAGTTATGGACGAATTCAGACGAAAGTTGGTGGACAGGTTGGGTGTGTGACAACGACAAATCCATTCCATTTGAGTGAAGATCTGGATCCGATAAAATTTTTTTAGCTATTTGTCACCATTAAGGCCTCAGTCACACCGGATCGTACGATTTCTGGATCGTGCGATTGATGGCAATCTGGCCGAGGTACGACCAATCGTCAATGTTTGCTACGTTCTCCATTTGCGATCGCAAACAGCGATTGGTCTTAAGGGTCATCGTACGATTGGTGGTACGCGTGGTTGTGCGATCACCAACGATTGGAGAAGATCGATCGCAAGATCAATCGTACGGTCAATCGTGGCGACTTGCGACCACTCGGACAATCAATCGTGGCGACCTGCGAACGCTCGCACTACCGATCGTGAGGTTAAACGACAGGTGGCACCACCAATCGTCAGGTGGCAGGACCAGTAGCACGACCTATCGTGCGACTACTTGACCCGCGATCATGCACGACTGGTGGTGCGTCCATGCGCGACTGGTGGTACGACCACGTAAGACCTGTCTGCGACCTCTTACGATTTGGAATCGCAGGTCAGAAGTTTTGAACATGAACATCGACCTTGCTGCGACCGATTTTGCTCTGGCGATCACCCACGACCTCTGCGACCAGTCGCGCGCTCTTTCTACGATTTGCCCGCGATTCACAAAATTTTCGGTCGCAGCTAGGTCGTAACCTGGTCGCAGGCCCAGTGTGACTGGGGCTTAAGAGATTGGGTCAAAAACTATATACATAGAGCATGGTATCTCAAAATGCTGCGGACAGATTTGGGTGAAATTTGGTGGGCAGGTTGGGTGTGTGACAAGAACAAGCTGATTAGATTTGGGTTCAGGTCTGGATCCAGTTCCGCACCTATCAGTGGATACAAAACGTAAACTGTTCAGCCTAGAGGAGGTATGCGCTCCACCAAGTACGTTCTAGTTTGCATCGAGGATACTGTGGCACGTCAGGGTTTAATATCTCCTTCGGAAATGGTATCGATCGATAACAGGAGAGTGGCAGACAGGTGGAGCAGGTATGTTATAACACCAATATAATGTATCGCAAAACATAACTGCACTTCAAATCGAGTACAAGTAAAAATTACAGCAAAAGCAGTCTTGTATGGCCAGTCGGTTTGGGAACAACCTGCATTATCTGGCCAAAATCCCAGGTGAAGAGCCTCGGTTGTCACACAAATCATCACAGGTTTTCAGCACTTATCAATGAAGAACTAGTCTTACTCCTGAAGGATGCGATGTTAACATTCCCACTTTCCACTTCCATCCATTTCACAAGAAATTTGTTCAATGTATTCCAAAATAATTGTGTGAGAAAGCCCAGGCCAATCAAAAGTGCACTTGTACCTGGGTTCTTATTCTTTTTCTATAAAAATTTGACGTTCTTGGAAGAGTGAGGCCAGGCTAACACGACGTCTTTAGTCAACGACATTATTCAAACATGGAAACACCTGGAATTCGAAATCAGAACCAAAGTAAAAATGTCGAACAATGAAACGACAAAAGAAGAGCATTTCACGAGCCGTACCTCAATACTCGAGAGCGACCCTGGAACTCAAACAACTGGAACTCAAAACACTTGGAACTCAAACACCTGGAACTCAAACCGGGGCGTAAAATGTTCATGGTAGCTCCGTCTCCACGTAAAATGGCTCCCCAACCTTCGTTTCTCATGTTGGAAAACTTGAACAATCGGTGCCTTTGTGAGCAGGTGAATCACCTCGTTTAACTTGTCACCAAAACCAACCTTAACCACGTGGGTAACGAACAGGGAGAAATATAGATGAACTAACGTTTCCGGCACTAGCTTAGGTGGATCACGTGGTTTTGTTAACACCATTTCGTGGTGCATTCCCAAAATTATATTGTTCAAGCTATTATTTCCAATTCTCAATTTGTATACAAATAATGGCATTGCAGACCAACTCTCTTCCTTGGGCTAGTACCCAAGGGTGAATCTTTTGGGTGGTGGACCTTTCCTTTCAGGTCAAGAGGACCTTTCCTTTTGGGTTGAAGAACCTTTCCTTTCGGGTTGAGGGGACCTTTCCTTTTGGGTTGAGGGGACCTTTCCTTTTGGGTTGAGGAACCTTTCCTTTCGGGTTGAGGAACCTTTCCTTTCGGGTTGAGGAACCTTTCCTTTCGGGTTGAGGAACCTTTCCTTTCGGGTTGAGGAACCTTTCCTTTCGGGTTGAGGAACCTTTCCTTTCGGGTTGAGGAACCTTTCCTTTCGGGTTGAGGGTTCCTTTCCTTTCGGGTTGAGGGTTGCTTTCCTATCGGGTCGAGGGGACCTTTCCTTTCGGGTTGAGGGACCTTTCCTTTCGGGTTCCTTTCCTTTCGGGTTGAGGGTTCCTTTCCTGTCAGGTTGAGGATTCCTTTCCTTTCGGGTCTAGGGGACCTTTCCTTTTGGGTTGAGGAACCTTTCCTTTCAGGTCAAGAGGACCTTTCCTTTCAGGTCAAGAGGACCTTTCCTTTCAGGTCAAGAGGACCTTTCCTTTCAGGGCAAGAGGACCTTTCCTTTCAGGTCAAGAGGACCTTTCCTTTCGGGTTGAGGGACCTTTCCTTTCGGATTGAGGGTTCCTTTCCTTTCAGGTTGAGGGGGTTCCTTTCCTTTCAGGTCGAGGGGACCTTTCCTTTTGGTTTGAGGAACCTTTCCTATCGGGTCGAGGGGACCTTTCCTTTCGGGTTGAGGGGACCTTTCCTTTCGGGTTGAGGGGACCTTTCCTATCGGGTCGAGGGAACCTTTCCTATCAGGTCGGGGGCACCTTTCCTTTTGGGTTGAGGGGACCTTTCCTTTTGGGTTGAGGAACCTTTCCTCTCGGGTTGAGGGGACCTTTCCTTTTGGGTCGAGGTGAACTTTCCTTTCGGGGCGAGGTGACCTTTCATTTCAGGTTGAGGTGACCTTTCATTTCAGGTCGAGGTGACCTTTCCTTTCGGGTCGAGGTGACCTTTCCTTTCGGGTCGAGGGGACCTTTCCTTTCAGGTTGAGGATTCCTTTCCTATCAGGTTGAGGGAGTTTTTCCTTTTGGGTCAAGGGACCTTTCCTTTCGGGTTGAGGGAATTTTTCCTTTCGGGTCGAGGGACCTTTCCTTTCGGATTGAGGATTCCTTGCCTTTCGGGTCAAGGATTCCTTTCCTTTCGGGTTGAGGGACCTTTCGTCTCGGGTTGAGGGACCTTTCCTTTCAGGTTGAGGTTCCTTTCCTTTCGGGTTGAGGGACCTTTCCTTTCGGGTTCCTTTCCTTTCGGATCGAGGGGACTGTTCCTTTCGGGTTGAGGGGACCGTTCCTTTCAGGTTGAGGGGACCTTTCCTTTTGGGTCGAGGAGACCATTCCTTTCGGGTCGAGGGTTCCGTTCCTTTTGGGTTGAGGGGACCTTTCCTTTCGGGTTGAGGTGACCTTTCCTTTCGGGTTGAGGGGACCTTTCTTTTAGTGCTTTCCCCCCCCCCCCTCCCACTCCACCCCACCCAGCTTAACTCCACCCACACCCCACCTCCCACAGAGTTTCAGCAGGTTGAACGCATTCTGTTGGTAACCCAACCAACCTCCACATTCTTTTCAATGCCAATGTTCCATCGAGGTCTTCAAGACAGTTGTTCACCACCATCTCAGATCGTCCCCAATCCAGAACCATGATCTTTTCTAACCCCCGTCAACCCTCTCCAAGCCGACCTCTTTTCAAATATCCTTCCTGAGAGTTTGTGGCTGCATCCTTGTTCAGCCCGTGTGTCCCCCCCCCCCCCCGAGCCATCATTCTTCCCAACATCCCTCATTTCTCGAAGTCTCCCTATACTCCACCCCCCCCCCCCCCCGAACCCCTCCCTTTCAACTGTTCCTTTTGTTCTGTTACGTCCTGATCCGTGTCTATGTCCTGGGACCTAGGTCCTCCCCGAGCCTCGACATTGTATACAAATCTAGAATGGCATTGGTAGAGAGCATACCTGCGCCAGGTGAGCAGTTTACACTTTGTATCCACAGAAAGACCAAATCTAGATTCGGACCTGAACCAAAATCGAATCTGCTTTTACAAACCAACTCATTCACCAAATCCGTCCACAACTTTTGAAGATATCCTGTTTACAAACAAACAGACACGAGTAAAAACACAACCTCGGTGGCGGAGGAGGTAATAAGGACCTTTTGAGTTCGGTTTACCTTCCGGCCCTCGAAAAGGAATTGGTTCATTCACCTTTATGAAGTTTGTGACGTTTCTTTGAAAACCAAAAGTTGCAGTTTTAAACACAAAATCATCAAAACCGAGGATTTGCCCAGACGGGGATTATACATTATAGGGGGACCGGGATGGAGGGGAGGGGACCGGGATGGAGGGGAGGGGACCGGGATGGAGGGGAGGGGACCGGAATGGAGTGGAGGAGGAGAAGACCGGAATGGAGTGGAGGGGGAGGAGACCGGGATGGAGGAAGGAGGACCCGGGATGGAGGGAGGAGGAACCGGGATGGAGGGAAGAACCGGGTTGGAGGGAGGGCCGGGATGGGGGGAGTAGGACCGGGATGGAGGGGGGGCGGGAGGGAGGGGGACCGGGATGGAGGGATGGGGCCCGGAATGGAGGAAGGGGGGACCGGGAAGGAGGGACAGGGATGGAGGAAGGAGGGACAGGGATGGAGGAAGGAGGGACAGGGATGGAGGGAGGACCGGGATGGAGGGAGGACCGGGATGGAGGGGGACAGAGTTGGTATCGTCCTCCCTCCCTCCCTCCCCCTGTACCGCACATGGCACGGTAATGGTTGCGGTTCCAAGTCGCATTAAGCACATTCCTGTTGTTGAGCTCTCACCTGTTGCCGAGTTCTTTGGGGCTGCCGGACCCCATCCTTCGGGTGGGGAAGCTGGCGCTCCTGCGCGGGGTGAGACTGCGGTGCCACCAGGCATCTCGGCTAGATTGGGGGGTAGGGGAAGGGTCAGAAGCGCGGGGTGAAGGGGAAAATGCTGGGGTGAGAAGCGTGTGGGTGTGACGCGGAGAGATCGACAACAGTGACGGATGAGGAAACTAGGAGCGACACAGCGGAGCTTGAATGACAAATCGCTGGAGAGTTCAGCGATAAAACGGAAAGAGCGAGTGGGCGGGGACTGCGTGAAGGGCGGGGATTGCTTGATGGGCGGGGAATGAGCAGTTAAAGTCACTTGTTAGTTGTTTTTGTCATCTCTCATAATCACGAAAGAAATTGTAACATGAGTATGTGTGTGTGTGTGTGTGTGTGTGTGTCTGTCCCCCTTCATAAGGATAGGTTTTAAAGGCTTTGAGTCGTGCTTTAGGAGGGATTTGTGTGGGGTGGGGTGTGGGGTGGGGAGTGGGGTGGGGAGAGTGGGGAGTGGGGAGTGTGGGGGGTGGGGAGGTGGTTTAAGGGGAAATCTTTGAACATGACTGTGTGTCAACCGGTTAAAAGACCCCAAAGACCCTATGGACCCCAAACACCCAAAATACCCTGTAGACTGTTAAATACACAAAATACCACGAAGCTCCAAAATACCCCAAAGCCCCTGAAGACCCAAAAGACCCCGAGGATCCAAAAGACCCAAACAACTCCAATGCCCCAAATGACAGAGGACCCAACAGACCTCAAGCACTCCGAAAACCCCCCATGGACTCTGAAGATCCAAAATAACCCGAAGACCCAATGGACCCCAAACAGCCAGAATACCCCAAAGACCCAAAACACCCTGAAGACTCACTGGGTCCCAAACACCCAAAATACCCCGAAGACTGTAAAAGACCCAAAATACTCCAAAGACCCCAAAATCCTTTAAAAGACCCAAAATACTCTAAAGACCCCGAAAACCCTTAAAGACCTCGAAAACCCATAAACATCCCGAAGACCCAAAAATACCCTGAAGACTGTTAAACACCCAAAATACCCTTAAATACCCTGAAGACCCAAAATACCCCAAAAACCCTGAATACCCCAAGGATCCAAATGACTTAAAAGACCGACATGTCCCTGAAAACCCAAAATACCCCAAAGACCTTTAAATACCCCAAAGACCGAAAGGATCGAAAAGACTCAGAAGACCGAAAAGACCCCAAGACCCAAAATATCCAAAAGATCCTTAAAGACCAAGAAGACCCAAAAAACCCTGAAGACCGAAAAGACCCAGAAGACCGAAAAGACACCGAAGACACAAAATACCCACTAGACCCTTAAAGACTCGAAATACCCAAACAATCCAAAAGACCGAACATACCCCGAAGCCCCTTAATGACCCCGAGGATGCCAAACTACCCCTAACAAAACTAAACACAAAATACCCTAAATACCATTAAAAACCCCAAAAATCCACATTGAGGACCCAAAATATTCGAATGACTCGAAAGACCTGGAGGACCCAAAAGACACCGATGAACCAGAAGACCCAAAAGCCACAAAAGACGCTGAAGACACTGAGGACCCCAAGGACCCAAAAAACCCCAAGGACACAAAAGACCCCAAGGACACAAAAGACCCCAAGGACACAAAAGACCCCAAGGACTCCGAAGACCCCAAATAAGAGTAATTATGCCTCTTACATTGGAATTGTAGTTGGTGGCTTGCAAACCTCAAGGTCGGTGTACAAAAGCGATATTTTTTTTTAATCACAATAAATACAAGGCACATGGAGGTGAAATTTGCTGCACGTGATGTGCAATGCGCACAGAGTAAAACGCGTGTTTATTTACGTCTGTAGGATGTCCAACAAATAAAGATGATGTAAGCACACCTGACACTAGGCCCAGACTTCAGACTTTGGCATGCTCACGTGGCTGTACCTTCAAAAACTGTTCCAAGCCGTCATTTTTGACGGGCTTTATACTAGTGTGTGTGTGTATATATATATATATATATATATATATATATATATAAAGTTGTGGATTTTAGTAACGAGGGCACAAAGCTCGTCTCATCTCAATGGGATTGTAGTATGAAGCACGAAGGCTAAGGGGGAGGAGCTACAATCTGGAGTGGCGTGCGTTGTGTTCATTGTGGGGCGTGGCTTCTACGCGCAAATAACAAACCACTTCAGATGACGTCACAGGGCAACTCCTGAAAACTGAATCGCTCATGTTTGAATTTAAAATATCTTTAAAAAGCAAACCTTGAAGATGAAGACAGATCCATTGAGTCAATTTGAGCCAAGATACACGCACAAACCATGATACGCGCACAAACCGTGATACGCGCACAAACCGTGATACGCGCACAAACCGTGATACGCGCACAAACCGTGATACGCGCACAAACCGTGATACGCGCACAAACCGTGATACGCGCACAAACCGTGATACGCGCACAAACCGTGATACGCGCACAAACCGTGATACGCGCACAAACCGTGATACGCGCACAAACCGTGATACACGCACAAACCATGATACACGCACAAACCGTGATACACGCACAAACCGTGATACACGCACAAACCGTGATACACGCACAAACCGTGATACACGCACAAACCGTGATACACGCACAAACCATGATACACGCACAACCATGATACACGCACAAACCATGATACACGCACAAACCATGATACACGCACAAACCATGATACACGCACAAACCGTGATGCGCGCACAAACCGTGATGCGCGCACAAACCGTGATGCGCGCACAAACCGTGATGCGCGCACAACCGTGATGCACGCACAAACCGTGATGCACGCACAAACCGTGATGCACGCACAAACCGTGATGCACGCACAAACCGTGATGCACGCACAAACCGTGATGCACGCACAAACCGTGATGCACGCACAAACCGTGATGCACGCACAAACAGTGATACACGCACAAACCGTGATACACGCACAAACCGTGATACACGCACAAACCGTGATACACGCACAAACCGTGATACACGCACAAACCGTGATACACGCACAAACCGTGATACACGCACAAACCATGATACACGCACAAACCGTGATACACGCACAAACCGTGATACACGCACAAACCGTGATACACGCACAAACCGTGATACACGCACAAACCATGATACACGCACAAACCATGATACACGCACAACCATGATACACGCACAAACCATGATACACGCACAAACCATGATACACGCACAAACCATGATACACGCACAAACCATGATACACGCACAAACCATGATACACGCACAAACCATGATACACGCACAAACCATGATACACGCACAAACCATGATACACGCACAAACCATGATACACGCACAAACCATGATACACGCACAAACCATGATACACGCACAAACCATGATACACGCACAAACCATGATACACGCACAAACCCAAATCCTCGTAAACCCCAATAAAAGATCCTTTGGGTCACGTGCACATCGAAGACTTCACCTGCTGCGGGAAGCACACAACCTGTACCGCAATACAAGGCTTGTGGAGGAGCCAGTACACATCACGACACGGGACAAAGACGGCGGGAGACATCCGTGTACTTGAACACGTGTCACGAGGACATCAGCAGACAACGGACAAATCAATACAGTAGTCATAGGATTTGAACCCAGAATCCTTTGCAACGGGTGCAACGCAGAGAACCCTTTGTAATGGCACCTTCGCTCATATTATCTCAAAGAAGTGCACTCAAAACCATGTACGGACAGAACGTTTATTGTACGAGCAATACTATATTTTCAGGAGTTTTGGGTGCGGATGGGGCTGGAATAGGCCAGAGAAGGTGTAGGAATTCTGCCATTATTGCTGATCCTCAGGAATGATGCTTCACTGAAGGAGAGAAGCAAACATCAGGTATTGTAAGGCACAGCAGCATCCGGTGGTTTCTATGGCAACGATACGATAGCTGTGGACCGTTCGGTTCAGGTAGGCCTGACTGTGGTGGAGAAAGAATAATGAAGTTCTGAGAATGAAACGAAGGATGCTTTTCTAACAGCCAATCATCCTCCATCATCGACACATCGACTTATCTGGAAAAGTGTCAAATTGATAGTTTGATGATGAAAAACAACAAACTTGCACCGTAAAGGTGACTTCATCCCAACGGCGAGCCCGGGCACGGCCCCCGTTCCCTTTGGCCTAGCTCGAGCCGGACGGAGGCTGCTGGGTGCCACCTGGGGGCTGAGCCTGCAAGGTGGCGGTTAAGGGAGCCGGGCACTTCTCGATGGATCCCTCAGAAGAGACGACGACGGTCGAGATGGGCACGGCTGGACACACCATTGCACCTTGAGGTAGTTGCTGGAGAGGTAGCTGTTGGATGCGTACCTGCTGGTGGAAGAACCACGAAGGTTAGTTGAACAAATAAAACTCAAAGCCAGAGAGACAAGTCGCTCAGGTAAGGAATACGACAGTAATCATAACAATGGCGTGCATCACCAAACGCATCATTTGTACATGTTACCTGTGCCCGCCCCCCCCCCCCCCCCCCCATCACATAATTTGTACATGTTACCTGTGCTTCCAATCACATAATTTGTACATGTTACCTGTGTCCCCCCCCATCACATCGTTTGTACATGTTACCTGTGCCCCCCAGCACATCATTTGTACATGTTACCTGTGCCCCCCATCACATCATTTGTACATGTTACCTGTGCCCTCCATCACATCATTTGTACATGTTACCTGTGCCCCCATCACATCATTTGTACATGTTACTTGTGCCCTCCATCACATCATTTGTACATGTTACCTGTGCCCCCCATCACATCATTTGTACATGTTACCTGTGCTCCCCATCACATAATTTGTACATGTTACCTGCGCCCCCTATCACCGAACAGATCATTGCATTTGTTACCTGCGCCCCCATCATATAACAGATCATTGCATGTGTTACCTGCACCCCCTATCACCGAACAGATCATTGCATGTGTTACCTGCACCCCCTATCACGTAACAGATCATTGCATGTGTTACCTGCGCCCCCTATCACCGAACAGATCATTGCATTTGTTACCTGCGCCCCCTATCACCTAACAGATCATTGCATGTGTTACGTGCGCCCCCTATCACCTAACAGATCATTGCATGTGTTACCTGCGCCCCGATCACCTAACAGATCATTGCATGTGTTACCTGCGCCCCCTATCACCTAACAGATCATTGCATGTGTAACCTGCGCCCCCTATCACCGAACAGATCATTGCATGTGTTACCTGCACCCCCATCACCTAACAGATCATTGCATGTGTTACCTGCGCCCCCTATCACCTAACAGATCATTGCATGTGTTACCTGCGCCCCCATCACCTAACAGATTATTGTATGTGTTACCTGCGCCCCTATCACCTAACAGATTATTGCATGTGTTACCTGCGCCCCCATCACCTAACAGCTCATTGCATGTGTTACCTGCGCCCCCTATCACCAAACAGATCATTGCATGTGTTACCTGCGCCCCCATCACCTAACAGCTCATTGCATGTGTTACCTGCGCCCCCATCACCTAACAGCTCATTGCATGTGTTACCTGCGCCCCCTATCACCAAACAGATCATTGCATGTGTTACGTCCGCCCCCTATCACCTAACAGATCATTGCATGTGTTACCTGCGCCCCCTATCACCTAACAGAGCATTGCATGTGTTACCTGCGCCCCCTGCTGTTGCAGTTGCTGCAGCTGATGCTGCGTGATGTAGCTGAATGGTTTGTTTCCAGGCAGCAATTTTGCTCCCGCTGGAACAGTCGTCAGAATGATGTTTCTGCCCAAACCCCCGAGGCTGCACGAACACAAAAGTGTGCGCGATTCAAACACGGAACATCGAGAACAGGTGCAAACAGTTTGGGAGAAAACAACAAGGAGGAAGAAACAAGAACCGGCCTCCTTCCCTCACCCCCGAGGAGAGAGAGCACACAAAACAGGTAAACCTCCGTGTGCGCGAGCTCACACTCCGACCAATCGGAAGCACAGAAACTCGCGCGAGAGCAAAATGCATTCGGAACTTCAAGGCAAACGTGCGGCGGACCTCGAAGCTGGGATGCTGCCTTTGAGGATCGCAGAAGCGGTGATGACGCCACCCTTGGCTGCCCCCGATTGGTTCAAGACTTGCAAGCTCGACAGCGGAACGGTTATAGTGCCAGGAACCTTTGTCTGCACCCACAGAGTGAAGGAGTGAAGGAATCAGAAAGGGATTGCACAGCTCGGGGCCCACTCCACATAATGGATGCAGACACTGACGCTCTGGGCTGGTCGGAAAACGTTACTTATACTCCCTTGTTACCTCCGCCATCGAAGGTGCACTCGGGTTATGTTTTCTTTTTCCCATGTCTGTTTGTCAGGATATCTCAAAATGTTGTGGACGGATTCGGACGAAATTTGGTGGGTAGGTTGGGTGTGCGACACGGACGGAATGATTAGATTTCAGTGAAAATCTGAATATGGATCCGGATATGAGAATTTGAGTGGACGACTTGGTCAGGTGACAAGAACAAGCCAATTAGATGGTGGTTCAAGTCTGGATCCATATCCGGCCTATCAGTGGGATAGAAACCGTAAAATGTTCAGGCTGGCGGAGGTATCCGCTCTACCGAGTGCCGTTCTCGTTACTTCATTTGTTCATCCTCTCAGACCTCAAAGATGCGACCAAGGAGTATCTCACCGTTGTTGTGGACGAAGAGGGTGACGAGAGGGTGGCTGGCTTGACAGGTAGCCCCAAAGCAATGCCAGGTACAGACGAAGCCGTGACCATGACCGGAGGACTGCGAGTTAGAGTCTACAACCACAAAACCAAAAAGGTGGACAATTGTAAACATACGTGGTTCCGGGAGAAGTCAGAAATGTTTCCACTTCTGCGTACACAACATGGCTAAGGACCACAAGGTGTTCAGGAAACCTTATGGCAGCTTGAAGAGCCACAAGGTGATGCCCTGATTATATCTTAAAGAGTAAAATAATAACTTCAATTATGATGAAGAAGAATCGGCATGAAGAAACCTACCACTGAAGATGCACTCATAGTGGTGTCCCCATCAGCACCACCACCACCACCACAAAGATGGCTGCCACTCGCTTCCACTGCTGCCTTCATCTCGGTTCTTCTGACAATACCAGATGCTGAAGTATTTCCAGATCCGATGACTCCAGCAGCTCTCACGTCAGTGCTAACTGGCATGATCCCACCAGACCCGGGGGATCCACCAGGCACGACCGTTCCCAATACACCACAACTCCGCTCAACCCCAACTGTCCCTCCGGGCCCAACATTAACCCCTTGTCCGACAGATGGCATGATCCCACCAGATCCCACCGTTATTCCGGTGCCGATTCCCCCCGATCCAAAAGCCCCTCTGACTCCCATGGTCCCCATGACCCCTCCGATTGCCCCGACGCCCCGCTGCGCCTCACCCAACCGCATCACTCCACTTCGTCCTGTGAGAGGAGTGGGAACGGAAATGCGAGCTTGAACGAGGTGAACCGGTGAAGGGGTGGCTGCAGAGGAAGTCCCGACAGGCTCTGATCCTGGATGTGAAGGCCGAGAAACCCCCAAAGCAGCAGTAGTAACATTTATGGCTGTAATAGGGCAGAAGGTGTGAGTGAATAAAGGACAACGTCAAAATTAAGCATTACGATGGTTTGGAATTTTTTCATTTGTCATTTAAATACTGAACCTTCAATTAAAACAATTATTAGCATCACAGCTGCTTCTCTTGTCCAATGCTAAATGCGTACAGTATTCTCAATGAGGATTAGATAATTGAAAAAAAAAACCCCCCAAAAAAACCCCAGCCATAAAAAAAAAAAAAAAAATACTTGACTGTTGAACCAATACAGCCACCATGATGCGAAGACCAACCTTGAGAACAGGTGGTAAAGGTGCCGCGGGCCATGGCCGGTGACGTGAGACGTGGAGTGGCGAGACGTGGAGTTGCCGTGGTCGCGGGACTCGCGGTTGGAGCCGCGGACGCCAGATGCACGCTGACGGTGGTAGGTGCGGTGCCGCTCGAGCCAGAATTGGCGTTGGCGGTGGAGGGCGGCGTTCCGGCAGCGTGCGTGAGCTGCAGCGTGGCCGATATTCCGTGAGCGCTCAGAGATGACAGCAACTCGGGGGTTAACTTCAACGTCGTCAGCTGACCTCGCGTCAGGGCTGCTGCCATCTCTTGGGGTAACCTCAAGACTGTTTGAGGCCTTTCATGGCAGAGGAAGGAAGAAACAACTTGATGAAAAACAGAAAGGATGACTCGAAGCAAATTAAAATCAGCTTTCCACCTATTTGGCACACTGAGAATGTCACATGGTCCACTAGAACGGCAATCGGTAGGGCGCATACCTCCGCCAGGCTGAAGTTTATGTTTTGTATCCCACTGATAGGCCGGATATGGATTCGGACCTGAACCAAAATCAAATTGGCTTCTCCTCGTCACCGAACCAACTCATCCACAACTTTTAAAAACAAGTTATACATCGCTTTTCCCCCAATCGCTCAATGGTGAAGAATCACTTTAAATTAAATAATTATCATATCCGAAATAATATTCAGTTCTTCACCAAAATCAAATTGATTAGTCCTTGTCACACACACACAACTTGTCTACCAAGTTTCGTCTAAATCTGTCAACAACTTCTTGAGATATCCTGCTATGTATCGTTTTTGGCTCTATCTCCCAAAGGTGAAGAATCACTTTTAAAATTCTAGTAGCCGGATCCGAATCCGGATCTTTACCAAAATCTAATCATTTCGTCCTTGTCACATACACGACCTCTCTGCCAAATTTCGTCCAAATGCGTCCACAACCTTTTGAAATATCTTGTTCAGAGCCAAACAAACAAATGAAAAATCACTCAGAGCGACACTTCGCAAAACAGAACAAAGTGGAATGGCACTCAGTAGAGCATCCTTTTAACCTCAAAAATAGTTGGTGGTTGAATTCAGTTGGCTTATATGAAAATCCTATTCAAATTTCAAGTCAATCAGATGAAAATTGAGGCTTTTAGAAATTTGAAGAAAGCGGTTGACCTTGGGCCTATTTTGACCTTTTGGCCTATGCTGATCTTAAAAATAGTTGTTGGTTGAATTCAGTTAACTGATGTGTATATCCCATTCAAATTTCAGGTGAATCGTATGAAAATTGAGGATTTTAGAAATTTGAAATTGTTGTTGACTTTTGGCCTATGGTAATCTCAAAAATAGTTGGTGGTTGAATTCAGTTTGATGATATGTAAATCCCATTCAAATTTCAAGTGAATCGGATGAAAATTGAAGATTTTAAGAATTTTTAAAAAGTGGTTGACCTTTGGCCGACGTTGACCTTTTGGCCTACGCTGATCTCAAAAATAGTTGGTGGTTGAATTCAGTAAGCTGATATGTAAATCTTATTCAAATTTCAAGTCAATCAGATGAATTTGAGGATTTTAGAGATTAAAAAAGTGGTTGACCTCGGGCCTATGTTGACCTTTTGGCCCATGTTGACCTCAAAAATAGTTGGTGGTTGAATTCAGTGTGGCGATATGTATATCATATTCAAATTTAAAGTCAATCGGATGAAAATTGAGGATTTTAGAAATTTGAAAAAAGTGGTTGACCTTTGGCCTATGTTGACCTTTTGACCTCAAAAATATATAGGATTTTGTCGGACCACGAACTCTACCATTTGGTAAAGTTTCGTGAAGATCGGTTTAAAATTGTGACCTGTAGGCAAGTATAAGTGAGCGGACAGACAAACAAAAACACAAAAACACAAAAACAACAACAAAACAACAACATGCAACATGCAACAACATCTATCATTGCTTCAGATATGAAATCTTTCCTCTTCTCCAATGGCTTGATCTCTGATCATCAACTTGGTTTCAGACCTGGTCACTCTACTCTGGACATGCTGCTTCTGCTTTCTCAACAATGGATGGAGGTCCTCAACGCCAAACAGGAAATTAGAGCTGTCTCCCTTGACATTTCACGTGCCTTCGATACGGTCTGGCACCCCGCTCTGCTCACCAAACTCTCCTCTGTTGGTATCCATGGAAATCTCCACGCATGGCTGGCGGACTTCCTCTCTAGTCGTAGTCAACGTGTGGCCCTGAATGGGTTTCTCTCATCTCCTCTTCCTGTTCAGGCTGGAGTTCCCCAAGGCAGTGTTCTGGGCCCTGTGCTTTTTCTGGTCTTCATCAATGATCTCTCCCACTCTCTTTTTATCCTCTCTATCTCTTTGCTGATGACTCTACTCTCTGTCGCTCCATTCTTCATCCCTCAGATCGGCAGTCTGCAGCCTCCTCACTCTCTGCAGACCTGGACAAAATCACAGACTGGGCAAACAAGTGGAACATGTCTTTCAATCCTGACAAATCTCACACTCTTACGATGTCTCTCCGAAAAGACCGACTGGACAACCCTCCCATCTACTTTCTGAATAATCCTCTCCAAGAAGTTCTGTCACTCAAACTTTTGGGTCTCACTATCTGCCATGATCTTTCCTGGGAAAACCACATTTCAAATCTGGCCTCCAAAGCCAGTCGCCAACTGGGCATCCTCCGTTGTGCGAAGTCCTTCCTTGGCACACCTGAGCTCCTCACCACGTACAAGGCTTTCATCCGCAGCTCAATGGAATACTGCTCTCCCCTCTGGGCTGGTGCTCCTGCCTCACACCTAGCTCGTCTTCACGCTGTTGAAAGCAAAGCATTCAGAATCATTGGAATCTCCCGCGATGAAGCTAACTCCAAGGGCCTCTCACTCACTCACCGCAGGCAGGTTGGTGGTCTTTCTGTCTTCTCCGACTCCTCTCTGGCCTTGCCCCCCCAGCTCTCTCTGGGCTCTGTCCCGCAAATATTCCAACAGGTCACACAGGATCTGCCTGCAACCCTCTTATGGTTAAACTGCCAAAATCAAGGCTCTCTGCTCACCTTCACTCCTTCATTCCGCTTTTCTCCCGCCTCTGGAACAAACTCCCTCACTCTCTTCAATCCCACTCCACCCTCCAGGTCTTTAAAACAGCTGTTCACCACCATCTCTTATCTTCCCCCATCCAAAACCTTGATCTTTTCTATCCCCGATAATTTCACCCCAATTCCACTTTTTGAAATACCAACTTCTGTCCTGGAAGTCCTTGGTGTCCTTATGTTTTATACTTCTCCCACCCCCCCCCCCCCCCTTCCCACGCCTCCTCCCCCCAAGCCCTCTCCCTCCCACACATCTCCCTGCTCTTAAATGTTGTGTGCTCTCAAGTGTTTGCGTGCTTCCCATTCTCTTGTCTTCCGCTCCCTCTTTTTATATATTTTGTTTGTCTGGTTGATTTGTTTGTGAAGTAAATGTCAGCTCTTTCACGAGCCTCGATTCAGTATACAAAAAAAAAAAAAAAAGCCCATTTTCCCAGCGAGAGCGGGGGTAAGCCTTGTGGTCCCCATGACAATCTTCTCCATTTTGCCCTATTTTCTGCATCTCTCCTTGTTAACCCCCTTGCCTGCATTTCTTCTTCCACCATCTTCAGCCAAGTCTTTCTCGGTCTTCCCCGTCCTCTACATCCTTCTACATTCATTTCCATCACTCTTCTCAACCAGTCACTTTCATCCTTCCTCAACACATGACCAAACCATCTCAACCTGTTCCTCTTCACAGCATCAATCACAGGCTCTATTCCCATCATCTTTCGCAATTCATCATTTGTCTTCCTCTCTCTCTCAACGATACTCCACATATCCACCGAACCATTCGCATTTCCACCCTTTCCAGCCTTCGTTGCTGCTCTACGTTCATTACACATGTCTCAATCCCATAAATCATAACACTTCTCACACATGCAGCATACACCTTTCCCTTCAGCTTCAACGACACTCCACTCCTCATCAGCACGCCACTCAGTTCCCGAAACTTCTTCCGTGCACATCTCACTCCAGCAACCGTTGCCGAGTCTGATCCACCTTCTCCATTCAGCATGTCTCCAAGGTAGCAAAATGTTTTCACACCTTCCAGCTTCACGCCATCTCCATGATCCAACTCAACATTTCCTCCATCTGCAGCTCCCTCTGTGCACACCTTACATTTGAATGTCACTGCCACACTGGTTAATGACCCTCTCAGACCACTACATTTTTGATGAACCCACTCAGCGCACATTGTACATTGAATGGAGTTCACTCCGACACCCTTCCTGCACACAGCACATGGCCACTTCCCAGTTCTTTCCACCTCACCACATGCTTTACCACTTGCCATCACCTTCGTCTTTCCGATATTCACCTTCAGACCTTTTGTCTCCATACATTCCTTCCACTTGTTCATCTTTTCCTTCAGTCCATCCATACTTTACGCAATCAACACCAGATCATTTGCATACAACAACTCCCATGGTAAACCCTCCTTTACGTTCTGAGCCAGCACCTCCATCACAGCTACAAATAGTAGTGGACTTAGTACCGACCCCTGATGCACTCCCACCTTCACCTCAAACTCACCACTGTTCCCGTCCTTCGTCCTTACAGCTGTGCACGCTCTTTTGTACATTGCCATCACTACTCTGATCAACCATTCCTCCACTCCTAACTTCCTCAATGCCCATGTCAATACTTCGCGTGGAACCCTATTGAATGCTTTCTCCAGATCAACAAACCCAAGAATCAACTTCTTCCTCTTCTCCATGTACTTCTCCTGCAACTGCCTCACAATAAAAAGCGCGTCTGTCGTTCCTCTTCCTGGCATAAATCCAACTGCATTTCGTCGATCTTCACTTTCTTCCTTATCCTCCTCTCCAACACCCTTTCCAATACCTTCATTCCATGCTCCAATAACTTTATCGCTCGATACGAGCCACAGTCAAGAGGGTCACCTTTCCCCTTGTATAGAGGGACGAGGGTACTCAGTTCCCACTCCACTGGAACGCGGCCTTCTTTCACCACCAGATTGCAGATCTCTGTCATTCTCTTCACACCCCAACTTCCTGCTGCCTTCAACATATCTCCCACAACTCCCGTCGGCCCTCCCGCTTTTCTACTCTTCATTGCTTTTATAGCTTTTTATAGCTTTTATAATCCCTGGTGTTGGGCTAGCCGCTAGGGTGCCGGCTTCGGATCCTAGGATCCTGGGTTCGAATCCCGGTCAATCGCTGAATTAACGCCAGGGGGGTTGACTCAGCCTGTCATCCTTCCGAGGTCGGCAAATTGAGTACCAGTTCACTGGTAATTCCCTGCTTGTCGTTAAAGGCGGCAAAAAGCGTTGGCGTCAGGAAGGGCATCCGGCCGTAAAAAACATTGCTTCAAAAGGGGGACCGAAAAACAACAACAACCACAGTTCCCGAAAAAGGCCAACCCCCGCTTGCGGGGAAAAATGGCCTCTAAAGGTGGTTTTTTTAATTATTATTTTTTATTGCTTTTATAGCTTCCTCAACTTCCTTCTCAGTTATCTTCTCTGCCGGTCCTAAAATTGGGTTACTCTCTATGTTGCCATCCCATTCATTCTCTGTATTCAACAGCATTTCCATATATATTTTCCATCTTCCTTTAATTCCATCTGGGTCCACAACGATTTGTCCCACTTCATCCTTCAAGCAACTCACCCCATCACATCACACGTCTCTTTCGCTATCTCCTTTGCAATCCTGAATACCGCTCTCTGACCCTCTTCCGAATCCAAGCGTTCTCCGAACATTTTCCTACATGCCTCCTGCGCCTTTGCTACCTCTTTCTTTGCAGCCTTCTTGTCTGCCTTATAACTTTCATGCTCTGCTTTTTCTGCTCCCGTACCCTTCGCCTTCTGCCACTCCTTGAACTTCTTCCTCTTCTCGTCAATCCTCTTTCCAACTTCATCATCCCACCAAAATGTTTCCGAGTGCCTCGGTGGTCCTTTTGTCCATCCACATACCTCACCATCGGCTCCCAACAGACTATCTTTCATTGACATCCAACCACTTTCAAGCTCAACCATATCATCCTCTACCATACTCAGCCTCTTTTTTAATGCCTCCCTCACTGTCACCTCTTTCAACCTCCACACCTTCATTCTCGGTTGGTACTTCACCCACCAAGCTCTCCTCGCACCTTTCACCCTTATGTCGCAGACAACCAAGTGGTGCTGTGAACCAGCCTCCTCCCCCGGGATCACCTTTGTGTCCCGAAGGTGCCCCCTATCTCGCCTACGCACCATCAGGTAGTCAACGGTTGTCGTTGACCCACCTGACGTGTATGTAACAAGCTTATTATCCTCTTTTTGGAACTGAGTATTACAAATCAACAAATCAGCTCCATCAGCAAACTCCAAAATCCTTTCAGCTTCTCCATTTCTCACACCATATCCATAACCCCCATGAACTCCCTCAAAACCATCCATACTCCTTCCCACATGTCCATTTAGGTCTCCTCCTACCACAACAACTTCCTCATCTTTCACGTTTTCCATCAGCTTCTCTATTGCACACCAGAACTTGTCCTCCTATTCATCGCTCCGACCAACCTGCGGAGCATATCCCGAGATGACGTTCACCAAGAGCTTTCCAATCATCATTTTCACCATCATCAACCTATCATTCACTCTAGTCACACTCACCACACTGTCTACACACTCCTCAGAAAACAGGACACCAACACCATTCACGCCCTCCAGGCACCCTTGCCACACAAACTTGTATTTATTAAAAACACAAAATCACACAAAACACACAAACACAAACACACAAAAACACACAAAAACACACAAAAACACACACACACACACACACAAAAACACACAAAACACACAAAACACACAAAACACACACACACACACGAGTGATCAACATACTTGCAAATTTTTTTATTTTTTTATGCCAAGTAACAAACTAGAACGGCACTCAGTAGAGAGCATACCTCCGCCTGGTGAAAAGTTTACGTTTTGTATGTCAGAGTGGATCAGAAAATTACAATACAGAATCACATTTCATCAAAATCAATCACACGAATCACCATCCATAACTTTTTGAGATATCCTGCTTTGTATATTTTTTGGCCCCATCTCCCGATGGTGAATAATCACTTTAAAAAATTAAATAATCATCATATCCGAATCCATATTCAGATCCTCACCAAAATCGAATTGAATCGTCCTTGTTACACACACAACCGGTCCACCAAGATTAGTCCAAATCTGTCCACAACGTTTTGAGATATCCTGCTATGTATAGTTTTTGGCTCTATCTCCAAATGGTGAAGAATCACTTAAAAATTCTAGTAGCCGGATCCGAATCCGGATCTTCACCAAAATCTAATCATTTCGTCCTCGTCACACAAACTACCTCTCTGCCAAATTTCGTCCGAATCTGTCTACAACATTTGGAGATATCTTGTTCAGAAATGGACAGAAAAAGACAAACAGACAGACAGACAAGGGTGAAAACATTACCTCCATCCACCTTTGGTGGTGGAGGTAATAAAAATATTGTAAAAACGTTTCTCATAAAAGGAAAATGTTAGAAGCAGAGATCTGCTTTGTCAAACTCTCAAAGCAGCATCTGGGCAATAATAATAATAATGTGGGGATCTTGAGGGGAAAGGATTACATAGCAAAGGAATCCAGATCAGGGTGGGGAATGCTCCTCTACGACCCCCACAGCTCCCCTCTTTCATGAAAATGGTTTCAAAGGGAAAGTTGAAATACCTCACTCCCCATCCCCCCCTCGTCCCCCAATAAAGAAGGAATCATCCATCATGCACCAATAGCATGATATATGTTTGTCCTTCACTGTGGTCTACAGTCAGTGTCCGATTCTTTTAACACCAGGTGCATTGACTCAGCCTGTCATCCTTCTGAGCTTGGAAAAATAAGTACAAACTTACTGGGAAGAATGAGCCACTGGTATCATGTGTCAGAGTGGTGACCCATCCAGGATTGTGCCTAGCCGAGGAAACTGCTTCCGCAGCCATATGCATCTGAAGATGCAAATGTGGTCTCTAAAACATATTTGATCTTAGAAATAATTGGTGGTTGAATTCAATGACCAAATATGCAAATATTCCTCAAATCTCAAGTCAATCGGATGAAAATTAAGGATGGTAGAAATTTAATCTAAGTTGGCCTACTGTATGTTGACCTTTTGACCTCAAAGTCAATAGACATCTTGCTTATGACGAACACTACCATTTGGTGAAGTTTCGTGAAGATCGGTTTAAAATTGTGACCTGGAGGAGATTGACATACAGACAAGACAGACAGATTAACAGACCAGACCATCCAATATACCTACAAATCTTTGAATTCGCGAGTAATGAGTGGTGGTGAGTAGTGAGTCTGGATTGTGGGAGTTTAACATGAAGAGGATTACTGGCAGATTGAATGCACCCTGCAGAAATGTGGGACAAAGCCAAGAGAGGCCAGAGGCTGCAAGCTGCAAGCAGAGACACTCAGATTTGTCGTGGGAGATTGCGATGATTTGGAGGTTCTTGCTTTCTTTCCATTGCAACAAGAAGGGCAAAGTCTGAGGCTGGGGTGTCAGCCCAAAGGGGAGAGCAGTATTACATCAAGCTGCGAACAAAGTCCTTGTAGGCTGTGAAAAGTTAAGATTGGCCAAGGAAGGAGCTTCACGACGGAGGTTGTCCAGTCGATGGCTGGCTTTGGAGGCCATCTTGGAAATATGGTCTACCCAAGAAAGATTATGGCTGATGGTGAGGCCCAAAGGTTGAGCGACTTAAAATTCAAGTGGTTCCTTTAGGAAGTAGATGGGAGGGTTTGCCAGATGGCCTTTTTTGCTTTGATAGGGTAAATGTGTCGGGTTTGTCAGGGTTGAAAGAGGAAGTCAGCGATCCATGAGAGAAGCTAAGTGGCCTCGGATACCATACGCAGAGACTGTGGAGATCAAGGCGGGGTGCCAACCTGCATCACATTGTCGAAATATATCCAAAGAAACGGCCTTGATCTCATGACCGAAATTGAGGGCTTCCATCCATTGGGAGAGAGAAGAAGCAAGGATGTCCAGGATACAATGACCAGATCTGAAACCAAACTGATGATCTGAGAGAAAAGGAAGGATTTGTCGTCAGGTGCAATGAGAGATTCCATGACCTTGCTTATAATTGGAAGCAAGCTTATTGGCCTGTAGTTAAGAGGATCAGTTTTTGCACTGTGTTTGTGCATTGTCGTGATGTTTGCTAATTCAAGGCAATCTTAAACTGACCCATAGAGAATGATAGGGTGAGCAGAGCACAAAGAGAATAAGGAAGAGCAGCAGAGCTGTTTTTGGGACACATGCACTGATACTGTATGGGCCTGTCGCAGAATGGGAGTTCAGGTGTGCCAGAAATATGTCCACCTTCTCAAGTGAGAAAGACCCATTATCCAGGAGAAGTTGGGTATGAGAGGGTAGGGTAGGTATAGAGTGAGGGGTTTGATACACAGAATTAGAAGACAACACGGAATGGAGTCATTTTGCCTACTCACGAGCAGAGTCGGCTGTGGTGTAATTTGAATGAAACGGAAAACCAAATGTTGCATTGGAGTCATCAGAAGGAACCCGAATAAGCAAAGAGCAAAGATGGAGTCATTCGGAGGAACCTGGATAGGATTCGGGTTTCAGCCGCTACTCCACAACCCTCAACCCCATCCAAGTGCATCCAAGTGAACCTTCCAGAAAAAAATTCTGCAATAATTCACTTCTCCTTGGACAGATAGATAAAGAAAGAGAGAAAGAAAGAACAAGCAAGAATTAGAATGAATAAGGAGAAATGTGAAAAAGTATACCGAAATGTGAAAGGAACAAAGATCCCCAACTCCGAGCCCCAACTCCTAGCCCCAACTCCTAGCCCCAACTCCTAGCCCCAACTCCTAGCCCCAACTCCTAGCCCCAACTCTTAGCCCCAACTCTTAGCCCCAACTCTTAGCCCCAACTCTTAGCCCCAACTCTTAGCCCCAACTCTTAGCCCCAACTCTTAGCCCCAACTCTTAGCCCCAACTCTTAGCCCCAACTCTTAGCCCCAACTCTTAGCCCCAACTCTTAGCCCCAACTCTTAGCCCCAACTCTTAGCCCCAACTCTTAGCCCCAACTCTTAGCCCCAACTCTTAGCCCCAACTCTTAGCCCCAACTCTTAGCCCCAACTCTTAGCCCCAACTCTTAGCCCCAACTCTTAGCCCCAGCTCTTAGCCCCAGCTCCTAGCCCCAGCTCCTAGCCCCAGCTCCTACCCGAGCCCCAGCTCCTACCCGAGTTCCGAGAAGTGAGGGAAGGGACGGCGGGGGAGCATTTACCAAAAACAGACTTGACAAGGCACCACGAGGTTTTTGAAGAAGGAGACATGCTTGAGACACAGCCTTGAGGTAGACCAGATGTTGTAACAAGAAGACATGTTTGAGACACAGCCTTGGAGTTGACCAGATGTTGTAACAAGAAGACATGTTTGAGACACAGCCTTGGAGTTGACCAGATGTTGTAACAAGAAGACATGTTTGAGACACAGCCTTGGAGTTGACCAGATGTTGTAACAAGAAGACATGTTTGAGACACAGCCTTGGAGTTGACCAGATGTTATAACAAGGAGACATATTTGAGACACAGCCTTGGGGTTGACCAGATGTTGTAATAAGGAGACATGTTTGAGACACAGCCTTGGGGTTGACCAGATGTTGTAATAAGGAGACATGTTTGAGACACAGCCTTAGGGTTGACCAGATGTTGTAATAAGGAGACATGTTTGAGACACAGCCTTGGGGTTGACCAGATGTTGTAATAAGGAGACATGTTTGAGACACAGCCTTGGAGTTGACCAGATGTTATAAAAAGGAGACATGTTTGAGACACAGCCTTGAGGTTGACTAGATGTTGTAATAAGGAGACATGTTTGAGACACAGCCTTGAGGTTGACGAGATGTTGTAATAAGGAGACATGTTTGAGACACAGCCTTGAGGTTGACGAGATGTTGTAACAAGAAGACATGTTTGAGACACAGCCTTGGAGTTGACCAGATGTTGTAATAAGGAGACATGTTTGAGACACAGCCTTGAGGTTGACGAGATGTTGTAACAAGAAGACATGTTTGAGACACAGCCTTGAGGTTGACCAGATATTGCAAAAAGGAGACATGTTTGAGACACAGCCTTTAGGTTGACCAGATATTGTAAAAAGGAGACATGTTTGAGACACAGCCTTGAGGTTGACCAGATATTGCAAAAAGGAGACATGTTTGAGACACAGCCTTGAGGTTGACCAGATATTGTAAAAAGGAGACATGTTTGAGACACAGCCTTGAGGTTGACCAGATATTGCAAAAAGGAGACATGTTTGAGACACAGCCTTTAGGTTGACCAGATATTGTAAAAAGGAGACATGTTTGAGACACAGCCTTGAGGTTGACCAGATATTGCAAAAAGGAGACATGTTTGAGACACAGCCTTGAGGTTGACCAGATATTGCAAAAAGGAGACATGTTTGAGACACAGCCTTGAGGTTGACCAGATATTGTAAAAAGGAGACATGTTTGAGACACAGCCTTGAGATTGACCAGATATTGTAAAAAGGAGACATGTTTGAGACACAGCCTTGAGGTTGACCAGATGTTGTAAAAATGAGATGTTTGAGACACAACCTTAAGGTTGACCAGATGTTGTAACAAGGAGACATGTTTGAGACACAGCCTTGAGGTTGACCAGATGTTGTAATAAGGAGACATGTTTGAGACACAACCTTGAGGTTGACCAGATGTTGTAAAAATGAGATGTTTGAGACACAACCTTACAACCTTGAGGGTTGACCAGATGTTGTAAAAAAGAGACATGTTTGAGACACAGCCTTGAGGTTGACCAGATGTTGTTTTCTGGGTTTCATGAGAGTGGACACACACTTGTTCCAAGTTTTGGAATAATCTGAAGTTGCCTTCAGTTACATTTGCCTTGTAGGAAGAGAAGGCAAGTTATTTGTCGACAACCGCCTCACCAAAGGATGGTGTGTAAAAGGGGTGGGGGGATAGTTATGTTAACTGCAGACGAGATGTTAGACATCTGTACATCAAGGGGAAACAAGCTTTTGTAGAAGGATTCCCAGGCAGTATTAATATCAGGAGAGGTAGAGATGAAGTACCAGTCTTGACATGAGAGTGAGCTTGTGGTCCCTGACAATCAGCTTGAGTGAACTACCAGACTGTGCCTCTGAGGCAGCTCTCTGAAGAGGGGGGCCGGGACATAGGGGAAAAAGAGAGGGGCCGGGACATAGGGGAAAAAGAGAGGGGCCGGGACATAGGGGAATAAGGGTGAGGTCGGGATACAGGGGAAGAAGAGAGAAAATGGGGTACGAGGAAGCAAAGAGGATCCAGAGCATTAAGGAAGCAAGGAGCCGGGGCAGGGTGTGAAGGAAGCAAGGAGGATGTGGTCTGTGAAGGAAGCGAGGATGCAAGGTGTGAAGGAAGCAAGGAGAATGTGGTGTGTGAAGGAAGCAAGGAGGATGCAAGATGTGAAGGAAGCAAAGAGGGGGTGTGGTGTGAATAAAGCAAAGAGGGGGTGTGGTGTGAAGATAGAGACTCGGAGTACCAAAGAAGGAAGGAGGGGGGGAGCAACGAGGAAGGGGCATGGGGTAAAGAGACACGTAATTGGGGACACTGAGGAGGGGTGGAGGTGGGGGAGCTAGGAGCAGGTGTAGGGGATCCCGGGTGTGAAGAGGACATGTGCTACGCTGCCTGCGTGAGGGAGTTTTTCACCGTAGTTACACACAGAGTACAAAAAGTGTTAAAGTGTTCGATTTAATGATACCAAGGGCAGAGAGATGAAGAGAGAGAGATCAGGATTGGGATGGCAATGATGATGACATGAAAGAAGACAGCGCTATATGAACTCGATGGTGGATGAGGCAGAAGTTTACAAGTCATCCAGGGAAGGAGAGTAGGAGGGAATTGAATACAGAATGGGAGACGGGTGTTTGGAAGCAAGCATGTGGGAAGACTGAACATTTTAAAATTCCGTTTTAAACGATGGTGTGAGAGGGGAGGAAGAAGATGAATGGAAAAGAGGAATGAAAGTTTGTGTCTGAATGAATTAGAATGATTTGAGAATGAATGTGGATGAATGACTTCATTATTATAATTTGAGGTCGTTTTGAAAAGGAAGAAAGGCAAAAGTAAAGGTTTTGAGGCAGGGAAGAAAGGGACGGGTTTAATGGGGGCAAAATTGAGCAAGACATTGGGAAGGTGGCAGGGCCTGTTGAACACGTGGTCAACAGAAAGTGAGGTAGACAAAGAATATTTGAGGAAAATAAAGGTTATTTTATTATTCTAATTAGACAGAAGGTATCAGGAAATAATTAAAGTGAGGGTGGTGAACGACGGGCCAGGTGATGGAGACACGGCGAGGAGGCATGGGAAAGAGTTGAAAAAAAACAAAAAAACGGGCAGGTCCAAAACTATCTGGGTCCGAGATGCAGGATCTAAATAAATAGAATGAGCACAGAAACATACACAAGAACGAGCACACAATATGAAGAACAATCAACACAAACAGAGAACGTAAAATCGATGCCAACACAGACAAATGCGGATTGATTACCGAGATATTTGGAAGCAGAACACACGGGGGAAGAAGAGAAGCAACACGACCATGTTCACAACTTGACCACGTTTTGTGTAGGCCATAGCATGACAACACATGAAATCCCCACCATCTCATGAGTTTGATAAGCAATTCCAAATCGGTCCGATTCCACTGGCAATTCTCATTCCTCCGAGCACAGCACGGACGGGCAATGTCACACCAGCGCACCTGGTCAGGCCTGTCGTAGCAGTAGATACTTTGCTGTGCAGCACAGGCCCAGCCACAGAAACCTCTTTGCCTTGGATGCGAAGACTCGTGCTGGTTGCCTGGGCCTTGCCCACACCAACTATTCCACCAACAGACACCTACGGTGCGTCACAAAGTGATCGAGACGTTCGTAATAGTGACATCATCAGTCGCTCTTAACGCTACTTCGATGCACAATCCACAACACAGCAATGTGTTAACGAGAGGCAAAAGTCTGGTTATTCTAAAACCATGGTGAGCCCCCAAAATCATACAGCGGCCCTCTTACCTATAATAAATAAGCTATTCCACAATGCAAAAAAAATCGACTTCAAACTTCTGAAGTTCCACCCTCGCAATAATAACCGTTAACTGCACATTACGAAAACTCGCTTCCTCACCCACAGTGAAACCCCAATTTTCCACACCTTCTTGATCATTGTCGGAGACTTGACGGACGTGGTAGCCAGGGTGAATGGAGATGCCGTGGTGACAGTAGCCTTGACTACAGCTGGCAGGGGAGCAGGACCCACGGATGAGGTGGTTGAAGATATTTTGCTGGCAGTGGTATCGGCTTCCGTGGCAGTGGGTCCCACAGCCGTCGGGACGGGTGCCGCAGTCACACGGATGCCCCTTGGTAGTGTCAAACTTCCCTGCGCCAACGCTGCTTGAATAGCCGATTGTACCTGAAAAGGATAAAATTACGTATATTGTCGCATTGACCACCTCGGCCTCAACCGTTAAGACGAAGTCCAGTGAGGAGCTGTAAAATCCCGAGGCAATCGCTTCACCCGAGCAATCACCTGAGCGGAGGCGAGCAATTTTATGCCGAGGGTGAGCTAAGTAACCCTGTGCCAGTTATCAGGATTTTAACATTATTTAGGTCCCACAGGGAGAAGCCAATTATTCTGAAACGAGAGATGCTCCGGAGGTGGACGGAAAAGAGTATGCACACACAACTTGTGAAATAGGAATTTGTAAAATACAAGACTCGGGCACGAGACACGTTTACGGACGGATCCAGCAGACAAAAACAGATTATCAGGGATGATAATGAAGGGATAAATCCTTATATTACGATAAAGATCTAGGGACCTGGACACAATCTCAAACGTGCAACACAGACAAACCAGGCAATAGGACACAATCTCAAACGTGCAACACAGACAAACCAGGCAATAGGACACAATCTCAAACGTGCAACACAGACAAACCAGGCAATAGGACACAATCTCAAACGTGCAACACAGACAAACCAGGCAATAATTGTTTGAAGAGCAGAACAGATCAGGACAGACCATACAGGGCAGAGATTGTGGCCCAACTAAGCATGCAAGACAGAAGAGCGGAGTTCCTGCACCAACAGAGCTCCCAGGAAAAAGAGGGCAGTCAGATGCTAACGAGCGTCCCCAGCCAATGAGAGAAAGATCACTTCTCAGTCGATCCCCCCCTTCCTCCTCCCAACTCCTCCAGTCCCTCACGTGATGTGGCGTGGTAACTGAGACAGCGCCTTCTTGTCATCAGCCCAATGAGGACAACGGCCGCGGTTACGGCAAATTGCGGCACTTCTCATCAGCGGGTCCAGCTAAGAGCATGCCGGAGTGATGCAACAGTGGGAGGGTCCTACCGGAGGCTGTGCCCCAGGTGAAAACCTTGATGGCATCAACAGTGACGTCACATACTCAGGTCATGTCGATGCAGAAGGGACAGGGTGAAGGGAGCAAACTTTATCGTGTGCACCGGGCAACCTCTAATTGCCCTCTCGGGGGTCGCTTCACCTTTCCTTGCTTGGCCGAAACCGGTTGAGACAGGAAGGACAGATCACTTGATACCCTTAAAGGGACACAATAATGATATTTTAGAATATATATATATGTTTAAGAGGACGATATCCCTGACCAATTAGCACAAAAAAAAAAAATTGGGGGGGTGGGGGGGGGGGGGGATAATAAGCCGGATAATCGTTTTTTAAAACCAGACTATTTTCACTTCCGTAATGCTCAATTCCGTAACTCGATTGACAGTCGCATACACATGCATTTTATTTGTAGCTTTGCCTTTCGACATATTTTATAAACAATTCTGAAATTATATCTTTAGAAACAAAATATTTAGTAATGCAGAAATTACAGGAAATGTGTGTTGTGCTATTTTCGCTGGTGAATCTACACTAGGTACACAGTTTTGAGTTGTACACCCGTGACGTCACGCGAATAGACGGGGTAGCTCATTTGCATAACGGAAGTGAAAATAGTCTAATTTTAAAAAACGATTATCCAGTTTATTATTCTCCTAACACAAAGTCCTTGACATAGGTGAAAATTTTCTATCCTACACGAGCACACGGTTCATGCAAAGGTCTTAGTTTACTCACTACCCTGTAACCCAACACAACAATATTATTACAACAATCTTCAGTAAGCTGATGATAGATGGGCTGGTTTGAATTTACAGTTTAAAGCAAATTCTCTTCCTCCATAGTCTTCTTCAAAAGCCTGGTGTTGGCTTAGCCGTTAGGGTGCCGGGTCGGGATCCTACGATCCTGGGTTTGAATCCCGATCGATCGCTGAATTAACACCAGGGTGGTTGACTCAGCCTGTCATCCTTCCGAGGACGGCAAATTGAGTACCAGTTCACTGGTATTCCCTGTGTGTCGCAAGGGGCGACTAACAGGGTTGGCGGCAGGAAGGGCATCTGGCCATAAAACATTTCTTCAAAAAGGGGACCAAGGTGCCCCAAAAAGGTCAACCCCGCCCTGCGTGGAAAATGGCCTCAAAAGGTGGTTCCATCTTCTTCTTCACTTATATTAATGGCGAGTTTCATTCAATCCAGTTTCTTATGCCGATTAGATTCAGAAAACGCTTGCCATATCAATACGCTTTCTTTCAACATATAACAGTAATATATCGCTCTATCAATCAGTATTTCTGATTATACACCGCCTTCTAAAGCATACGCAAATCTATCTCGATCTATAACACTGCTATTCCCGTCAGCGAAGCGACAGGTCTAGTCTTCTACTTGTTATTAAAATAAAAGCGTCACTATATAGAACATACAGGTGAGGTGAAATATTGGAAACCTATTTTAGTAATGCCAATGACCTTGTTGGTTTTACCAATCCCCAGTACTGATTGCGCAATGGTGGAAGACACGGCAGGTGCATGGACTTTCGTCGGTTGTTGAATCGGTAGTGACACCGCGATCTGCGTCTTCACAGGTTGCTGTCGAGGCGGCACAGGAACAGCAGTCTTTCTGATTGGCTGACCAGATGACATCGGAATACTGGGTGAAGCAGCCGTGGAAGTTGTGCAACTTGGAGAGATGCTACAGGAGGAGAGGAAATGTGGTTAAATGCTAAAAAATAAATAAACAGGATTGAAAAAAATATCAAAAAGCTCTCATTACCATAATAAACCAGGACTAAAAGGAGAATAACATTTTCTTATTTTGGTATTCAACTTAATCACATTAGCCCTGAAACCAAAGGTGGACGGAGGTTATGTTTTCACCCATGTCTGTGTTTTTTTTTGTGAATGGAATATCTCAAAGTTGTGGACGGATTCGGATGAAATTTGGTGGAGAGTTTGGGTGTGTGACAAGAATGAAATGATTATATTTTGGTGAAGATCCGGATCCGGATACTAGAAAAAAAAATTCAAGTGATTCTGCACCATTGAGTGATCGGGCTAAAACCGACATATAGCACGATATCTCAAAAGGTTATGAACGGATTCGGATGAAACTTGGTGGAGAGTTTGGGTGTGTGACAAGAATGAAATGATTATATTTTGGTGAAGATCCGGATCCGGATACTAGAATTTTTTTTCCAAGTGATTCTGCACCATTGAGTGATCGGGCTAAAACCGACATATAGCACGATATCTCAAAAGGTTATGAACGGATTCGGATGAAACTTGGTGGACAGGTTGAGTGTGTGAAAGGCCTAATCGATTAGATTTTTGTGTAGATCTGAATACACATCCAGATACAATAATTTTTTAATTGATTCTTCACAATATACACGTATACCAGTAAAAAGCCCTTCAGAAATGACAGGCTGGAACTGTTTATTCGAATGTGCAGCCCATGAGCATGCCAAAGTCTGAAGCCTCAGCCTAGTGTCAGGTGTGCTTATATCTTTATTTATTAGACATCCTCTGATGTAAATGAACACTCGCTTTATTCCGCGTGTGTTGCACATCATGTACAGCCAAATTTCACCTCCCTACACCTTGTATTTATTGTTGTTAAAAAACCCCCGCTTCTGTACACCCCCCATGAGGCTCGGTTTGCAAGTTACCATCTACATTTCCAATAGAAGAGATATAATTACTCTTGTTTTGGGTCTTTCGAGTCCTCGGGGTCTTTTGGGTCTGATGGTCTTCGTGGTCTTTTGGTTCCTCTGGATCTTTTCAGTCTTCTGGGTCTTTTCAATCTTTTCGGGCTTTTCAGTCTTCAGGGTCTTTTTGATCTTTTCGGTCTTCCCATTCTTCGCAGTCTTTTGGGTTTTTGGGTCTTCTATGTATTTTCAGCATTTTGGGTCTTCAGGGTCTTTAAGGGTATTTGGGATATTTTTGGTCTTCCTAGTCTTCAAGGGGCGTCTGGGTCTTTACAGTCTTTTAGATATTTAAGGGTATTTGGGGTTTTGGGGTCTTGGGGTCTTTTTGGGTCGTTTGGGTCCTCGAGGTCCTTGGGGTCTTTTGGATCCTCAGGGTCTTTGGGGTCTTCTAGGTCTTTTGACAGTCAGATGTTAAAAGATCCCCTCCCCCTCTCCTTCAACAGTTCCTCTTCTTCTGTTATATCCTGATCAATTCTATGTTCGAGACCTTGCATACTAAAAAAAGAATGTTGATCCAAGCACCAAATTTTGCATGTGTGTTCTTCTTGGGTAACTTATTTAGAAAAGGCATTAGCCACCTAAAATTTCAAGATGGTTGGTTGCCAATGATGGCCTTGGATTGTGGTTTTCCGCATATAAAGAATTGACAGAGTTGATCAATTACAATGATCCTGTGGTCGATGCACATGTTTCTTAATTATGCTGAATTAGATTTTTTTCCCTTTTCGAGGCTCTCTGATGCTTCTTTTTACCGTCTTTGGTACCTTTTCAGGCCTTATTTTTTGCCCTGCTGACAAAGGTGACGTTTACTCCAATCAGTTTTCCAATTTGACGGTGTGGCCATCTTACAGAAGCTGTAGGTAAATGGTTTAAGGCCGAGGGGTTTTCCTTTTACCACATGGGCGGGCTTTCTAGTATGGGGATTCAACTAGGTTCACGCAGTTGCCCTACACCTAGCCTGATCCATTATGTAATTTACGTCCTGTGCGATCTGCACACCATCTGTATTACCAAAGCCTCTCCTCCTTGCCTTGGCTCTCGCACGCTGGCACATCCTGCCAATTCAGGTATGGTTCTCCAACTGTTATGGTGCTAATTAGATAACATTTGGAAAATAAATTACTGCTATTTGTTAATGATCTGACACTGAACTCCATGCTGAGTTGCAGAGCAGTGATGTCACCAGTGTGCCCTGGTAGTGCATCGACATTAATTCCCTCGTAGCATGGTCTTCCTGAATGGAGCTCCTGTTTTGGTTTCTTTGATGATCAATGATCATCTACAAATATCCATATCTTCTTGCTGACGTCATGCACATGATGTTTGAGCTAGACATGCTCCTTCCCATGTGTAGTCTCTCCGCATGTTACTCTCACAGTTTAGCCTGCCAGCCAACGCAGTTCACCGAGGCGTGACTGTTGCCGTGCACTAGCAACTTCTTGGAAGCCATAGGTGAGAGCTGGCTAATCAATGAGGCCGAGTGATTGTAGTCCATGTAAGAGATGTAGCTGACTTCTGAAGCAAAAGTACTACCTCCACTACTGCAGCCTTACATCCAAAGTATAGTATAAGATAGAGTGCAGACATAATACAAATAAACAATTTCATCAAACTAACCAGAAATAATTTGAAGTTACAAATGAAGAGGTGCAGGAGTTACATATAAGTTTCTGCACAATTAAAAACATAAAACACCTAAGATCATTCAAATTGGACAATTTTGTCAATTTTTATGCAAAAAAAGTGCAATTACAGGCCATAATTAGCAGCCATCTTGAAAAAATGGCGACTATCTTGGATATTTAGGTGGCAAACGGTTTTTGTTTTTTTTGAAAAGCGACTCAAAGAACAAGTGGAAAATTTGGTGATTGTAAAACCCTAACATTTGAATGAATGAGGCTAAAAAAAAAGAGCAAACAAAAAACAAAAACACGTATCCGCTGAGCCGCAACACCTTCCCTTCCACTCAGATACCACATCAGAGCTTACCCTTGCTGCACTTTGACAGAGTCACACTCGTGGCTCTCGGTATCTCCACCCGTGACTCCTAATGCCAAAGGGACCGAAGAGGATGAAGGGGTCTTGGCAGGGTGCGTCGTAAGGGGTGTTCCTGACATGGGGTGGCCCGAAGATGCTGAAGATGCGCCATCGTCTCGGTGAGTAAGCAAAAATGGTTCCTTTGCGGAAGTTTTCTGTTAGACAGGAAATCAAAGCAACAGAAGACAGTATGGGTTTAGTGTTCGGGAAAACAACAAATTTATATAATTTGCAAGTGGCAGAATTTAAAAAAAGAAAAATGCAGAGAAAATGTGAAATAAGATAAAAAGTGATTGAGAAAGAAAATGCATCAGTTACACAATGGTTTGCATTTGATGGCCTAGTGCACATAGGGAACGAGTGTCAAGCAGACAGTAACAACGACTCCCAAGCAAAACCAAAACGATTGCTGTGTAGCTGACCAATCAGCAGAGAGTCTGGACAATGTGAAAAGAAGAATCCAAAGCAGAAGATGAAGAAAAGCAAAAATCAGAATAAGACGGAACACCAGCACGAGAAGCACAAGAACATAGTGAATTGGCGGTAGAAATGGCCCACGAGGGATAGTTTTGCAGAACATGAGGTGCGTGGTGGGATAAACCGCACAACTTTGCTAGGAGGCCGTGGTTTCTGTTGCAGAGCTTTCTTGGCTCTGGCAGCTGCGGCTTGTGCTTGATGGATCCTCTCTGGTGAAAGAAACAAATTAACGTATCAGCATCTACATGACAATCATGCAATTATTACACAACAAAGAAATATGGAAGGTCAGTCCCAGTGATATCAACAAATAAACAGTTTTATTTTAAATCTGTAAACGACACAAAAAGCAAGCGACGGTCCTGCGAAAGCAAAGGTACGATTCTAAGGATCAGTCTCCTTTTTGGGTTGGAGTTTGAGGTCTTTGAGGTCTTTAAAGACCTTAAAGACTTTTTGGGTACTGCTGCTCAGCATTAATGGACTACCCCAGTCCTCTTCCATTTCCTCCCTATCTACCCCCAATTAAATATGTCAAACTTGACACATTTCAAACTTTTCTGGGTGAAGCATCGAGATTCCATAAGGAAAGGAAATGCCGTGAACCACTTTTACTGAAGCTGGTACAAGGAGAAATGCATCAATTTTGCGTCTCACGCCATTGCTGTTCACATAAACCACTGTGTTCATTTAGTGAAGAAACTTTCCACACAGCCATATGGATCATCATCCATTGTTTAGATACAGCTGTGGATCAGCGCCAGGTACAAGACGCCACACACACCATGAAAACCGTTAAAAATCCAATCTATATGCAAAGCAGAAAACATGGTCCTGGCCAACTTTGTATCCTCCAGTGGGGAAAACAAAGCGACACAACCAACCCCCCACTATGGGAGAAAGAGCATGGGATCTGTTCCTGACTTTGTGGAGAAGATTTACATGCAGATGTCATTGTTGAGAAACCAGACAAAACATGTCAGAGCTGGAGAAAGAGGCAAGAAATTACTTTTGATATTATGTTGCATCTGCACTATGCATCGCTGGATAAAGCTAGCCTTAGAGCACAGATTTGAAAAGGGGGGGGTTGGTTTGAAAAGGATTAAGAGGGAGTGAGAGAAGCAGTGAGAGCAAAGGTCAGGGGCAAAGAGTGATAGAGCCTGCACAGAAAGATCCACCAAGATCGAGGAGAGCCAGGAGCATGAGAGACTGAGAGAGGGTGATAGAGACAAGAGGGAGTGGTCTGCTAGAAGACTCCGCCTTCTCAAGTGGGAAAGACACAGTATTCGGGATCAGTGTAGTATGATAGCTGTAGGGAGCGAGTGGTTGGAACAGAAGATTTGGAAGAGAAGGCAATTTGTTTTAAGGTAACGGGCTCACCACAGGGGTCCGTGTACCAGGGCCGAGGGCATAGGAATGATAACTGCAGACGAGATGATATAAGTGAGTACATAAGGGAAAGCAAGCTCCTGTGGAAGGATTCCCAGGCAGTATTAATATCAGGAGAGGTCGATATGAAGGACCAGTCTTGACATGAGAGGGCCGCTTGTGGTCCCTATCATAAGCACAAGTTGACGGTCAAACTGAGATAATTGATGACTCCACACTCCGCCATGACATCCCTCACCCTTCTGACAGACAGCAGCCTCTTCCCTCTCCTCAGACCGTGAACAAAAATCACAAACTGGTCAAACAAATGGAATATATCTTTCAATCCTGAATAAATATCTGTCTTTATGAAAGGACTGTTCCGCAAAACCTCCCATATACTTTCTCAACAACCATCTCGAAGATGTACAGTCAATCAAACTCTTGGGTCTTACTCTCAGCCAGGACCTTTCCTTCTCCCTCCACCCTGCTATTGGCATTTCCCCTTTATCTTGCTTTTCCCTTTGTTATGTTGTATCCTGATATGTTCGTGTCTTAGCTCTTCCACGAGTTACCTTGTATTTTAAAAAAACTATGGTGCTGAGTCAGTTCTCTGATAATAGCCAGAGAGATGTTTACTCTCGCAAGCACATGATCAGATTAACCTATTGGAGCAGTAGAGGAATAGGAGATAGATGTAGGAAAATTCATCATTATCAAGCCCATAAAGGAGGATGTGCTCATGGCAGAAATCCAGTTCAGAAGGTTCACTGATTAGGTTAGACCAATGGAGTCACAGATGTCATTTACAGCAATACCATGGCTGCTTGAAGAGGTGCCAACACCCAGCTAAATGGTGTGGTGAAGGTGGAAATCACCACATACGAGGAAGAGAGACTTGGGATGGGTGTTCATAAGATGGTAAATGTTCGCAGAGACGGAGATTTAAATGGAATCCTTCTTGTTAGGAGCACACAGACAAACAAGAAGTGGATGCGGAGGGGAAAGCCCAGCCAAACGTACTCCTGAGGGTTAGGATGGGGAAGGTTAGTACACGGACAGTGGGAAATGGGGTTCTTCACTTGGACTGCAACTTTGCCACTGGAACAGGGTTCAGGCCTGTCAAACCAGAAAAGACAATACCCAGGGAGAGACTGAGTAATATTCAGATGAAAAATGTCAAGAGCCTGTACTTCAGAAAAAAGTGGATGTTCAAGCAAGGCTTTCCACCTCAGTCAGACTGACGTCGGCAGCTTATTACCTTCGCCACCAAAGGTGGATGGGTGCTATGTTTCACCCCTGTCTGTCTGTGAGCAGGATATCTCAAAATGTTGTGGACGGATTCGGACAAGATTTGGTGGAGAGGTTGGATACGTGATATGGACGAAATAATTAGATTTTGGTGAAGATTCGGATCTGGATCTGGAACAGAGAATTTTTACAAGTGATTCTTCACCATTGAGAGATCAGGCAAAAAATGATTATAGCATGATATTTCAAAAAGTTGTGGATGACGTATGTGAATGATGAGGTCTGTGGAAGGGAGAGGGCTGGGGCGGGGTACACGGGATAAACAAGATGGACACTACAGGGGATTTCAGGAAAGAAAACAGGGGATTTGAAGGAGGTTGATTTGGGGTGGATTAACAGGGGATGTTAGGTTTTGAAGATCAAGGTTTTGGATGGGGGAAGATAAGAGATGGTGGTGAACAGCTGTTTTGAAGACCTGGAGGGAGGAGTGGGATTGAAGAGAGAGTGGGTGTTTGTCCCAGAGGCAGGAGAAAAGAGGAATGAAAGGAGTGAAGGTGAACAAAGTCTTGATTTTGGCAGTTTTAGCAAAGAGGGTTTCTGGCAGATATTGTGTGTCCTGCAGTACTTTTAAAATCAAGAATGAATAAATTAGAGTAGATCAAACATGTGTCGGGTGACGAGCGACAACGAGCTAGTTAGAGCGGGGCAGGGTGAAATGGCGAAGTGATGGAGGCAGCTGTCTCACATAAAGCGAAGCCCATGTGAATGAGGTGTGAATTATGGTGTGGATGGGCAATCAACTCTTGAGGTCTCATTTCCTGCATTTAGTGCTTAACGTGCGTGCGTATGTTCAAAAAAGCAATGTTCATGTGGATGGATTGAACGTTCTAAAGACTGAAATGTGGTTATAAAGTATAATGTTCGTATGAACGGATATTTGGAAACCCGAAATTTGTGCAAAGTTCATAAACCAGGGACTCCCTTGTGCTGGGATATCCTCACTGCCTCATTGAGCCAAAAGTCGACATAGTTTTTTCACCCAGCATGAGTCTATCAAATCAGGACAGCATGTCAAAACCGGGGCTTCAAATGCAACGGAAATGGGATGTTTTCTCCAGTGATCTTCAATCCCAACGCAATGCAGCAGGTACATCAGCAATCTTGTAATTTTGTCAACAAGACCAATGTGATTGTATTTCTGGGAGGTGATTTCACAATGGCCCCAAGATGCTGCCAAGTGGAACAAGAGCAATGTGACTGTGTTGCCAATATTCCTCCACATAGTCCCACAACGGGTAGATGCCCTCGTTCACCGTCCGAAAAATAAACAAGTTTGATTTAAATCCCTTCAGCTGTTTTCAAGCATCACATTTTCACATCAATCGGTGAAGCGGTTTCAGAGAAGAGATTTTTTTAAAATATCGGCTTTCAAGCTAATATGGCTGCCATACCACATTACATATCACCTTAAAAATGTACACTCAGCATTATGTATGGGTCAGGGATCATGTTTGTGAAGTTTCGTGTTGATCGAATAAGGTTAGTTTTTCTATCCAAGATGGCTGCCAAACCACGTGCCCTATGATGTCATCATTTTCAAACTAAATGCAACACTGGTGTTAGATGATATTTGTAAAATTTTGCATCGATAGGGTAAGCAGTTTCAGATATATAATTATTTAATATTTTCCTTCAATCCAATATGGCTGCCACACCATGTAACCAATGATGTTTTCGTGATCATCTTTTAATCACCATGCCAAGTTAATGACACACGTACATTTTTGAGTCAATCGATTTGGTGGTTTGGGAGAAGATGTTTTTTAAAGGTTTTAGGTTAAATCCAATATGGCTGCCAAACCATGTGACGTCTGATGTCATAAATTTAATATTTCAAGACAAATGGGGCATAGATCATGTGCATGCAATTTCAGATTTTTAGGATAAGGAATTTGATTGAAACATTTTTGGCTGGTATACCACTTCACCTATGATGTCATCATTATCATGCTTTTGTTCCCCATTGGGACTACTTGACAATGTGCCAAGTTTCAAATTTTTCCATTCAGCGGTTTCCCAGAAATCATTTTTAAATTATTTGCATTTAATCCAAGATGGCTGCCATACCACGTGACCTATGACGTCACGATTATCACAAAAACATTGTGCATGGGAGTCACTCCTACCCTGAAAGTTTCGTCTCAATTGGAAAGTGGTTGCTGAGAAAAATGACGTCTAATCCGTACCGACGGACATACGGACAACCCGAAAACATAACATCTCCGGCCACCTTCGGGGACGGAGGCATAAAAAGGGTTATTCTTGCTGGTGGATTCAAGGATGTTATGAATGCGACTGTCGTGACCAAAAATATTGGTACGCTTGCACTTTTTTCAAATCATGCACCATTTCTTCCAGAAAATTGTTGGAATTAAAAAATTGTCAAATTGTCAAAATGGCGCATTGTCAAAAAATCTTTTTGTATCCACATTTGTATTTCTTTGGTTTTCAGAGGAACAAAACAAAAAAAGCTGAAAAAACTACTAAATCTTAGCTTATTCACACAAATCCTAAAATGGCCCGGACAATATTATTGGCAACTTTTAGAAGTTGTAAGAAATAATTAGATTTCAAGCAGGTGATTCTCCTTTACTTTGGAATTTAACTCACCTATGGTTTCTTTTTGAAGCAATGTTTTATGGCCGGATGCCCTTCCTGCCGCCAACCCTGTTAGTCCCTTTGCGACACACAGGGAATTACCAGCGAACTGGTACTCAATTTGCCGACCTCGGAAGGATGACAAGTTGAGTCAACCGCCCTGGCGTTAATTCAGCGATTTGACCGGGATCCAAACCCAGGATCATAGGATCCCAAGCCGGCACCCTAACCGCTAAACCAACACCTAAGCCAAAAATGTTTAAATCAAACAAACAAACCGTAATTGCATTTTTTGGTATTTGACCTTTTACCTTATCCCAGGGGGAGAGGCCAAAATGATACTGTTCTTGCACCTTTGTGCCATGTGGTGATCATAGCTACCAAGTTACTGCAAAACCGTTTAGGAGGAGATAGCGTGACAGACGAAGCCGTTTCCAATATCCTGCGTTTTTTTACAAAAAGCTTGGGGATAATGAAATGGTATTTGATTAATTATTAAACTGGATGCTGTTTATTCATGAAATTGTAGCATGTACATCTGTACATCATTTAATCTGTACATCATCGGTTTTCATGGGCTTCCCTTCTGCCCACGAGGTCATGCCTCCATGTATGGAAGGGGGAAGAGTGAAAAACCTCGGCGATTGGTGATGAGGATTCGGGTTCCAGTCAACTCGTCAAAATGAGACCGAGCCACAATAAAAGGAGGAACACAGAGGCACAATAAGAGGAACACAGAGCGACAATAAGAGGTGGAACACAGAGCCACAATAAGAGGAGGAACACAGAGCCACAATAAGAGGTGGAACACAGAGCCACAATAGGAGGAACACAGAGCCACAATAAGAGGAGGAACACAGAGCCACAAGAGGTGGAACACAGAGCCACAATAAGAGGTGCAGCATTCGGTGGAGCCAGGTGGTGCCGGAGGAAAGGGTGCCTGGGTGGGTTCAAATGGTGATAAAATGGATCAACTAATGAATGCCTTTTGGAAATGTAAGCTAGTGAGTCGGAACGAGGTGTGATTAAAATTTTTGGAACGAAATTGAAAATTAATGGCGTGGTTCGGCAGAATATTAATGAAGCAAATGTCGGAACGAACGAGGTGAGCGTTCCAGGTGACGTACTTGGTGAGCAGGTTGGTGTAAATAGTGAGGACCAAAAAACTCGGACTTTCGTGCAATAACGAGCGGTGACGTCCCAGCCATGGCTAAAGGTTGCGCAAGCAGTCACCTGTGTGTGGAAGCTCAGAAGTTAACACATTTAGGGATGTACTGATTGGGAATGGCAATGAAGGTCGTGATGGGATGGTGATGAGAACTTATTAATGAATTGGCAGATTGACATTTATGGTGCTTGGAAAAGTATCAAGTACGAGAAGAATTAAGCTATCGCGAGAACGTGTTGTGCAAATTGTCAATTTTCAGGATCGTTGTGATGGGCCAGGGTTCTACAGTCACGTGAAAAAGTAAGTACACCCGATGTAAAGTTTTGACTTTTTCAACATATTTCAACATACAGCTATTTGATCTTCATTTCAACAATATTGACAAATAAAGGTGATATAACATAACAAATATCATGAAACATTTATATTTTGTAGTCCATTGTATAATTTAAATAAATATAAATGCAAATTTCGCATGTGGAAAAAGTAAGTACACCCTTGGCTCTAAGAAGTGGTATTGCCCCCATTGGCAGAAACAACCTCAAGTCGGCGTTTCTTATAACTGTCTACCAGTCTCTCACATCGACTGGGACAAATTTTTGCCCACTCCTCCATGCAGAATTCTTTCAGCTGTGCGATGTTTGAGGGGTTTCTTGCATGCACAGCTCGTTTCAAATCCCCCCACAACATCTCAATGGGATTTAGATCCGGGCTTTGACTTGGCCATTCCAGAACCCTCCATTTCTTTCTTTTCAGCCATTCCTTGGTGGATTTTCTGGTATATTTAGGGTCATTGTCATGTTGCAAGGTTCACCTTTGGTTGAGCTTCAACTTCTCCGACAGATGGCCTCACATTATCCTCAAGCACCCTCTGGTACAATGAAGAATTCATAGTGGATTCTATGATGGTGAGCTGCCCAGGCCCTGATGCAGCAAAGCTGCCCCAAACCATAATATTTCCACCACCATTCTTTACAGTTGGTATCAGGTTCTTGTGGTCAAATGCTGTCTTTGGTTTTCGCCAAACATGTCTTCTGGTACTGTGGCCAAATAGCTCTACCTTTGACTCATCAGTCCAGAGCACATTGTTCCAGAAGTGTTGGTCTTTGCCTCAATGTTCATTGGTAAACTTTAGACTTGCCCGGATGTTCTTTCTGGACAGCAAAGGTTTCCTCCTGGCACACCTCCCATGTAGATCAAATTTGTGCAGCCTCTTTCTTATGGTAGACTCGTGCACTTTGACATCAACAGTGGCAAGAGCTACCTGTAGGTCCCGTGATGACATTCTGGGGTTCTTCGAGACTTCTTTCAGCATCTTGCGGTCTGCTCTCGGGCTGAACTTGCTGGGGTGGCCTGGCCTGAACAAGTTGGCAGTTGTTTGGAATCTTCTCCACTTGTAGATGATCTTCCGGACAGTCGAATGATTGATTTCAAATTGTTTGGAGATCTTTTTAAATCCCTTCCCAGACTCGTCGGCATCTATAACCTTCTTTCTGAAGGCCTCAGAGAGCTCTTTTGATCTAGGCATGGTGACGCCACACACTTCAACAACAAAGAGCAAACCAAACTAAATGTCTGAGGTTTAAATAAGACAGGTTCCTCCCTGATCCTCTCTAACGATGTTCTCATCATTTGCACCTGAGCTGGTGCACCTGATTCTAATTTTAGGTATTTGAAGTAGTGATAAATGTAGGGGTGTACTTACTTTTTCCACATGCGAAATTTGCATTTATGTTTATTTAAATTATACAATGGACTACAAAATGTAAATGTTTCATGATATTTGTTATATTATATCACCTTTATCTATCAATTTTGTTGAAATGAAGATCAAATAGCTGTATGTTGAAATATGTTGAAAAAGCCAAAACTTTACATGGGGTGTACTTACTTTTTCACGTGACTGTATATCGTCGAGATTTTGGAATGCGGAAATTCTAAGATCAAGTTGGTGAAGCTACTTATAGTGAGTGCATATGTGTGGTCAAACATCATATTTTTATCGCGTGGTAAAACATGGTCATCGAATGAGGACAATTTAAACTTTTGACGAGGCCACTTGCATTGTGGGTTTAGGAAAATCTCAAAGTTTTGGAGATCAACGATTGTTGCAGAGGGTTGTTGTAGATGGAAATGCTAACAAATACTTTGCGATCTCAGGTCCACATCGTGCTCTGACAGCACTTTGTGTAGGTTGTAGGCCAAAGGGAAAAAAATAGGGGCAATATAAACCTGGGTGCTCACCTGGTAGAATAAAGCGGTATACTACACTGACTAAAGGTATTTTAAATAGTATCACGGTATATTAAACCAATTTCAATGGTTGATAGAAAACAGGGCAGCATCTCCAATCATACCAACATAATCTTAAGACATTAAACAAACAAACAAAAAAATACCTATCTTGGGAATATCAATATCTTGGAAATACCTTCATTGTTTCATTTCATTTCAGAGAAAAGAGGAAATACCTATAGCGATGATCACTGTTTATAAACAAACCCACCATATCCGCGCATGCGCAGCAGCCTGGTTGGCAAAAGCGCAGTGTTTTTGTTTTGCACAATGGCGTCGCTCGACACACGTGATCGTTTCGGAGTATTTTAATAGTCTTGACACTGTTGCAAAATCTCGGTACAAATCGAAGTTGAGTTATAGGAATGGTGAGGATATTCTTCCAGATCCATTTGCATTGAAAGGATGGCAAAACAATCCATCTTGCTGGCCAGATTTGAACTACGGCGACGTGTACACGTACTTGATCGACACACCGGGTATCTACACGAGGGAGTCACTGAAGGCATTCAGGTCACCAGAGGCATACAATTTTTTTTAAGTGGTCATGTGAAGCCACTGTGGTATCATGCGATCGGGAATGATGTACCATTCTGCTTTATCAAAGGCAAAGTCATACTATCACAGCGTCTCAACAACAAACCTCATGAGGCCTGGGTGTGTGTGGGGAAGAAGTAAGAACTGCCACTGCCACTCTGCCACTAGAACTGCCACTTTAAAACTGCTGGCAGTGATGACCGGTTTACTCGCACCCACTTTTGATACAACCCCACTTTTGATACAACCCCACTTTCATTGGACATGCTTTGACACAACCCCCTTGGATACAACCCCGACACACACACACACACACACACACACACACACACACACACACACACACACACCCAACCCCCCCCCCCCCTCCTCCACATGCACACCCCAACCCCCCCCCCCCCAACACACACACATATCCACCCCCCCCCCCCCACACACATCCACACACACGCACATCCCCACGTCCACACACATGCACATCCACACAAACATCCCCACATGCATACACACACACAAACACCAACCCCCCCCCCCCACCCCACACACACACACATCCACACACACGCACATCCCCACGTCCACACACATGCACATCCACACATCCACACACACACACAAACATCCCCACATGCATACACACACAAACACACACACACCAACCCCCCCCCCCCCCACACACACACACACACACATCCCTCCCCCCCCGCCCCACACCCACATCCACACGTCAATCCATGCACTGATTGCAGAAAAAGCCATTTTAAAAAGAAAATTAACCTGAAATTGCAGACAGAATTTTTTATTTTATCTGAGAAGCCAAACGATTCTTCTTCTTCTTTAGTTTCTCACAACCTTGTGTGAAATGCGATCTAGTTAAAAAAAAGTCAGAATTTGACCAAATCTGTTTCATTCGTTTGTTAATATACCTCACCTATTGACAAATCTTCAATTGGAATTTCATTCGAGGTTGAAATGACCGCGGGAGATCGCGTTATCGTGATCACGTCCTGGAAGGACAAAATAGTGCGTTTCTTCTTCTTTAGTTGCTCACAACTTTGTGTCAAATGCGATCAAGTTTAAAAAAGGCAGAATTTGACCAAATCTGTTTCATTCGTTTGTTAATATACCTCATCTATTGACAAATCTGCAATTGGAATTTTATTTGAGGTTCAAATGACCGCGGGAGATCGCGTTATCGTGATCACGTCCTGGAAGGACAAAATAGTGCGTTTCTTCTTCTTTCACATGGAGAGTGGCTCTGGAATTCCATAGAAACTTATTCCAGAGTTCTTTTCAAATCTATTTGTGCAATTAACAACACAGCAGCTCACAGGCATTGTCCTTGAAATGGTGTCACGTCAATGATCGTAAAACTTCACCACTTAGAAACAGCCAGCATGGTTGGTGTTTTGCCAACCAAAACAAAGAGCACGGTCACGTGATCGGGTACGTGACGTCACGGTAAACATCGCTATTTTGGGGGGACAACCCCCCCCCAATAGACTCCCTCGGGGCCCGATTTTTTTTTTTTTAATACCGTGAACAAACTTTGGCACAACATGCGTGCTGAAGGTTGTGGTCAAGTTTAATCAAAATTGTATGGGTAGTTTCTGAGAAGAAAGCAAATACCTATTTTGGGGGGCAACCTCCCCCCCCCCCCCCCCCCCACAACCCCCATAAGGCCCGATTTTCTTAGTGCCGGGAACAGACTTCGGTACATCACGGGTGATTTTCTCATTCTTCGCCTGGGGCCGGTACGTGACGTCACGGTAAACATCGCTATTTTGGGGGGACAACCCCCCCCCCCCCCCAATAGACTCCCTCGGGGCCCGATTTTTTTTTTTTTATACCGTGAACAAACTTTGGCACAACATGCGTGCTGAAGGTTGTGGTCAAGTTTAATCAAAATTGTATGTGTAGTTTCTGAGAAGAAAGCAAATACCTATTTTGGGGGGCAACCTCCCCCCCCCCCCCCCACAACCCCCATAAGGCCCGATTTTCTTAGTGCCGGGAACAGACTTCGGTACATCACGGATGATGAAGGTTGTGGTCAAGTGTCATCAAAATCGTGTGTGTAGTTTCGGAGAAGAGAGCGAATACCTATTCTGGGAAGGGGGGGGGGGGCAAGCCCCGGATCCACTTTGACCCTCGGTAGACCCCTTTAGGCCACGATTTTTTAAATGCCGTGAACAAACTTGAGTTGCAACATACCAAATATCATTTGTGCCAAGTTTGGTCACAATTCCATCATAAGCGACACCAGGTAACAGACAGAAATGGCACTTGTGTACAACAGAAACAAACTTTGCATATACACATGTAGCACACATAGAAATGCAAAACTGGGATAATGTGAAATACATCGTAACCGTGACGACTGACCAAACTCAAGGTGCGTACGCCGCCTGTGCAAATACAGCCAGATCTTTCGCCCAACATGGTACTTCACACAGGGGTCCTTCTCGTAATGCAATCGGTCCAGTGCGCCACTCACCACCGAGTTTATCTGCAATTAATGCATTCGACATCAACGTCTTGAAAACTACGAAAGGGGGCAATGAAGTTAACCAAAAACGAATCTATTAACATTGGGGACTAACTAATAAGAGCTATTAACGTTAAATAGCAAATCATTGAAATACAAATATAAAAAACATTGATCATTTTGAACACCTCTGAACACATCGGATGTTCCATACCTGCGCATTCGTGACGTCGGAAGCGAGGTACTGCGAGTCTTTGAGAAGCTCACATATTTCAGCACGAGTTCCCTCCCCGTTTGGGAGTCTCGCAGCGGCATCACGCACTGTCAGTAACACAACGAAAACTTGAAAAAACAAACAAACAAAGCAACAATAAAACCACGCAGGCACACCATACACAAACAAGCGCATGCATTCAGAAACAAACAAGCGTTACGCCTCGGTCCCCCGTCGGGGAAGTGATGTGAGTTGACAAAGTGTAAGACGCAGAAAACATGCTATGATATGATATTTCGCTCACAAGGTTCAGACATACATGGAGGCGGCCATCTTGGATTTTGACGTGGCGACCCAATTTTCGACAGCGTTCTTCCTTATGCCTAGATACACCCACACACCAGATTAGAAGTTGGTACTTCGCTTATTTTTCAAGATATTCCGCTCACAAGGTGCAGACATACATGGCGGCGGCCATCTTGGATTTTGACGTGGTGACCCAATTTTCAATAGCGTTCTTCCTTGTGCCTAGATACACCCAAACACCAGATTAGAAGTTGGTACGACGCTTATTTTTCAAGATATTTCGCTCACAAGGATCAGAAATATATATGGTGGCGGCCATCTTGGATTTTGACGTGGCGACCCAATTTACAATAGCGTTCTTCCTTATGCCGAGATACACCCACACACCAAATTAGAAGTTGGTACTTCGCTTATTTTTCAAGATATTCATCTCACAAGATTCAGACATACATGGCGGCGGCCATCTTGGATTTTGACGTGGCGACCCAATTTACAATAGCGTTCTTGCTTGTGCCGAGATACACCCACACACCAAATTAGAAGTTGGTACTTCGCTTATTTTTCAAGATATTCATCTCACAAGGTTCAGACATACATGGCGGCGGCCATCTTGGATTTTGACGTGGCGACCCAATTTTAAACAGCGTTCTTGCTTGTGCCTAGATACACCCACACACCAGATTAGAAGTTGGTACTGTCGTGAAAATCAAGCACAGACACGACTTGTCCCTTGGGTAGGTTTAATATCATTTAGATCTGTAGTAACATCCTGTAAAATACATTCATGTAACAGACATTAGAATCAGAGTATTACATGGGCAATGTCCGATATCAATAGGTAAAACAAAACAAGCGCAGCATATAGGGGCGTACATACCATTCAAACTACAGGACTATGTCACAGTAAGTGCCGCTGGAGTGTCTTTGCGCCGCGGTTGTCCCGGGTCTTATAGATGCCCCTTTTAGTGGGATAAGCGAGCACTCCCTGGGTTCACCTTCGGTATAATTTCACTACATTCTCCCCGCCGTTAGAACTATACTGCCGCTCGGCAGGTTGCAAGCAAGCGTCAGCAATAATCGAATGGGTCACGTCAATCCACGTCAGTCGGTCCACCCGTAGCGGTCGGGGCGGCAAACTACCCTGCCAGTTCGTGTTCGGAAACTACCGGGTACGGCGTCCCCAAGCCCGGAGTCCCCCGCGTCGGAATAGCTGCCGGAGGTGGGTGTCGGAGGGGGCGCCCCAGCGCCTTCTGGCAAGGGAGTGGGTGACGACGGAAGTGACGGTAGTAGTTCCATAGAGGAAGCTTTGGTAGAGTCCATAGACTCGTAGATGGGTTCGTCGATATCCCTGTCGTCGTCCCCACAAGGGGCGAGATGGCGTACGGAGACAGTAGACTCGCGGCCGTCCGCCGTTAACACACGAGCATGCTCAGGATTAGCCTGGAGGACCCGCACCTTATCAACAAGGGGGTCGTACTTGCTAGCGCAAACCGCTCGTTTGAGATAGGCGGGCCCTGGCTCAGCAAGCCAGCTGGGTAAAGATTGGATACTACCCGAGCTTCTAGGGTGGTGGAACAGTCTTTCGTGAGGAGTCTGGTTGGTGGCGGTACATGAGAGCCCGGATCGAGTTTAGAGCTGCAGGTAGCGACCACGCCCATTTATCGAGGCCTCGGCCGAGGGTCCGGAGGCTTAGCATGATGGCCCTCCATATAATCCCATTAAAGCGTTCGATCTGCCCATTCGCCTGGGGCCGGTACGGGGTGGTGTAGCTCGAAGCGACATTATTCTGGAGCAAGTAGCCCCTCACCTCCTGAGACAGGAACACCGCACCCCGATCGGTATGCACGTAGGCCGGATACCCAAACATAGAAAGCAAATTCTGCAGGCACCAGATAACCGTGGCAGCCGACATATCCCCGCACGTATAAGCAAAGGGGAATCGTGAATACTCATCAACGATAGTGAGCAGATAACGAGAGTTACTCGACACCGGCAGCGGCCCTTTTAAGTCCATCGCCAAGCGCTCCCACGGTCTAGTAGGCCTAACCAGCGTCCCCATAGGAGGGTTGTAAAAGCGCGGTTTGAGCTCCGCACAGATAGTGCAATCACGGCAGATCCGGCGGATGTCCTCAATCGAGTACGGCAGATTACCACTGCGCACAAAATGCACGAAACGCGCCACCCCGGGATGACACATAGTGCCATGCAAAACGCGCAGTCCCTCCAAAGTTACAACCCCCGCGCAAGTGGCCGGCCTCGATAAGGCGTCGGCGACCAGGTTATCCTTCCCCGGGCGGTATTTGATGGTGTAGCAGAAGTCGGCGAGTTCGATACGCCAACGGGTGATTTTCTCATTCTTAATGCGCTGAGCATGTAAGGTGTCGTACATAAATGCAACGCTTTGTTGGTCCGTGACGATTTGGAAACACCGCCCAAGCAGGTACGGCCGCCATCGCCGAATTGATTCGACGATCGCGTACGCTTCCTTTTCGACAGACGAATGCCTCCGCTCGGCGGAGGTGAGAGTCCGCGAAAAGAAAGCCACAGGGCGTCCCCCTTGGGAGAGAGTTGCTGCTATCGCATGATCCGAGGCATCACTTTCCAAGACGAAAGAGGCACTCTCGTCAATCATCGCTACAGCAGCGCCAGCGATGTCGGCTTTAAGGCCCTCGAAGGCCGCCATGGCGGCCGGGCCCATGGGGAACGTGTCGCAGGCCACGAGGGGGCGGAGCTTCGCGGAGAAATTTTGCACCCACTTTGAATAGTGGGCGAACGGCCCAAGAGCGCGTTTCAGCGAAGCCCGATCGCTAGCCGGAGCCATATCGAGCAAAGGTCGCAGACGCTCCTTATCCGGAGAGACAGAGCCATGGGTCATGGTGTACCCCAAAAGATCTACCGTGCGTAGAGAGTAACGACACTTAGCCGCATTCATGGTCAGGCGATATTTCCGCGCGACCTCGAGGAAGCGCTTCAGATTAGCGTCGTGATGCTCCTGGTCATACCCACAAACTGTAAGATTGTCCAGATAGACAAAGACATCAGTCAAGTTCTCCTTCGCAACGAGGTCATCCATAGCCCTCTGAAAACAAGTGACCCCGTTAGTTACCCCAAAAGGGAGTCGAGTGAACTGGTACAACCGCTGACCCGATTCAAAGGCTGTAAAGACGCGATCAGCCCTAGAGATGGGGACCTGATGATACGCACTACGCAGATCGAGAGTGCTATAAACGGAATACAGGGCCACCTGGCGTACCAGGGCATCCATCCCCGGTAAGGGGTAGGCATCCAGCTGGGTAAACCGATTAATCATCTGTGAGTAGTCGATTACCATGCGCCGGCGGTGGGCCTCACTTCGCACCACTAAGACTTGGGCCCGCCACGGCGACCTACTGGGTTCTATAATACCGTCCTTTAAGAGCTGGGCCGTTTCTTCCGCAATGAATTGCGCATCTGCGCGAGAGTAGCGCCGCGATTTTACGGCTACAGGGGTACAATCAGTGGTCAGGTTGGGGAACAGCGAGAGAGGCTCCACGTCCATCTGAGCGATGGCGCACACAGCAAGCGTGTCCGGCCCACCGAAGTCTATTTCCAAACGTCCATGTCGCTTAAGGAAATCAAGTCCTAACAGAACGTCGGCACATAAAGCAGGTAATACCATGAGATACACGTCTGGGAACGTGCGTCCCTTTATCACAAGTTTCAATCGTCCTCCCCCATATCCTCGGCGGTAACCCTCTCCGGTCGCGCGAGTTGAGAAGTCCCCACCACGACTCGTGGGTGGTCATAAGCGGTGGATTGTTCACGGGCATCTGTAAAGACGCGTGCCAGCCGTAGTGCCTCCGTAAATGTCAGCTCCGCGGTCTCCAAGAGTCGGAGCCTCAAGACTCCAGAATTAATTCCAGAGATGAAAGAATCTCGGAGAAGGTCATCCTGGACTTGCTCATGGGTCCGTACCTCTTGGACGCAGTCCGCCAATAGGTAACGCAGCTCCTGCACGTAGCGATCGATCGATTCCGCTGGTTGTTGTCGCCGCTGGGAGAGTTGATGCCGGCCGTGCACGGCGCTCCGTTTCTTTATGTATAGTCACTTTAGGTCAGCCAGAGCCGTAGCATACGTCTCAAATCGAGCAATGCTCCGGTAAACGCGGTGATGGACCTTCGACTGTAACACGTACAGCTTCACCGCGGCGGTGGGCTCTGTTTCATGAGCGGCGAAGTAATTCTCCAGCGTTTTGAGCCAGTGGGTGAACTCCGATCCCGACCCCTCGGCTTGAGCGTCGGCATCGAGAATCGGTACCATGATCATCTTGTGTTCAGTCATTTCGTCGATCTAAATGATATTAAATGTCGTGAAAATCAAGCACAGACACGACTTGTCCCTTGGGTAGGTTTAATATCATTTAGATCTGTAATAACATCCTGTAAAATACATTCATGTAACAGACATTAGAATCAGAGTATTACATGGGCAATGTCCGATATCAATCGGTAAAACAAAACAAGCGCAGCATATAGGGGCGTACATACCATTCAAACTACAGGACTATGTCACAGTAAGTGCCGCTGGAGTGTCTTTGTGCCGCGGTTGTCCCGGGTCTTATAGACGCCCCTTTTAGTGGGATAAGCGAGCACTCCCTGGGTTCACCTTCGGTATAATTTCACTACAGGTACTTCGCTTATTTTTCAAGATATTTCGCTCACAAGGTTCAGACATATATATGGTGGCGGCCATCTTGTATTTTGACGTGGCGACCCAATTTTCAATAGCGTTATTCCTTATGCCGAGATACACCCACACACCAAATTAGAAGTTGGTACTTCGCTTATTTTTCAAGATATTCCGCTCACAAGGTTCAGACATACATGGCGGCGGCCATCTTGGATTTTGACGTGGCGACCCAATTTTCAATAGCGTTCTTCCTTGTGCATAGATACACCCAAACACCAGATTAGAAGTTGGTACTTCGCTTATTTTTCAAGATATTTCGCTCACATGGTTCAGACATATATATGGTGGCGGCCATCTTGGATTTTGACGTGGCGACCCAATTTTCAATAGCGTTCTTCCTGATGCCTAGATACACCCACACACCAGATTAGAAGTTGGTACTTCGCTTATTTTCAAGATATTTCGCTCACAAGGTTCAGACATATATATGGTGGCGGCCATCTTGGATTTTGACGTGGCGACCCAATTTTCAATAGAGTTCTTCCTTATGCCGAGATACACCCACACACCAGATTAGACGTTGGTACTTCGCTTATTTTTCAAGATATTCATCTCACAAGGTTCAGACATACATGGCGGCGGCCATCTTGGATTTTGACGTGGCGACCCAATTTTAAACAGCGTTCTTCCTTGTGCCTAGATACACCCACACACCAGATTAGAAGTTGGTACTTCGCTTATTTTTCATGATATTCAGCTCACAAGGTTCAGACATACATGGCATCAGACATACATGGCAGCGGCCATCTTGGATTTTGACGTGGGTTGCACCCACACACCAAATTTGAATGCGGTCCTTCGCTTACGCACGCACGCCCGCACACACACACGCACGCCCGCACGGACGCACGGACACATGGACGGAGGGGAAAACCATAGTCCCCCTTTCGCTCCGCTGCGCGACGGGGGACAACAAGCGCATGCACATTCTGGTGCCTTAAAGCCGAGACGCTCAAGACATGGTAAACTCTGATATCAAAACCACTCTTTAAAGTGTGTCCCTCGCTAAGGAACCAGATTGGGATCAAGAAAAAGAACAACAAGAACTGCAACAACTACAAGCACATGAGGCAGCAAGTGAGCATAAAGAGGAACGTTCTCAAAGTGGACCCTCGCCAAACAGATGGCAATCACATCAACGGCACGACCAGCGACTAAACAATGATGGCAGGAGCTCAAATGGGGCTAAGATTTTATCGAACTTTGAAGGCCAGAAACGAATCCCCACAAACGGCATCATACACCTCTGGCGTCAACTACATTCAGTGGTAACTGCAAAAAGAAGGGAACTTGATGCAAATTAACTGGTGAATGGTGAGGGGGAGAGAGAGGCGGAGAGGGAGCAAGAGAGAAGGAGGAGGCGGAGAGGGAGCAAGAGAGAAGGACACGGAGAAGGAGCGAGAGAGAAGGAGAAGGAGAAGGAACAAGAGAGAAGGGGAGAGAGAGGCGGAGAGGGAACAAGAGAGAAGGAGAAGGAGGCGGAGAGGGAGCAAGAGAGAAAGAGGAGGAGGAGAGGGAGCAAGAGAGAAGGAGAAGGAGAAGGAGCAAGAGAGAAGGAGCAAGAGAGAAGGAGCAAGAGAGAAGGAGAAGGAGCAAGAGAGAAGGAGAATGAGCAAGAGAGAAGGAGAAGGAGCAAGAGAGAAGGAGAAGGAGCAAGAGAGAAGGAGAAGGAGCAAGAGAGAAGGAGAAGGAGCAAGAGAGAAGGAGAAGGAGCAAGAGAGAAGGAGAAGGAGCAAGAAGAGAAGGAGAAGGAGCAAGAAGAGAAGGAGAAGGAGCAAGAAGAGAAGGAGAAGGAGAAGGAGCAAGAGAGAAGGAGAAGGAGAAGGAGCAAGAGAGAAGGAGAAGGAGAAGGAGCAAGAGAGAAGGAGAAGGAGAAGGAGCAAGAGAGAAGGAGAGAAGGAGAGAGGGAGCGAGGGAGCGAGGGAGCGAGGGAGTGAAGGAGCGAGAGGAGAGGAGAGGAGAGAGAGAGAGAGAGAGAGAGAGACTTTCTGAAGAAGAAACCCTTCCCACAAAAGGAGTTCAAAGAAAAAAAAGATGTTAAATAGACGAACAATGAGGATGAACATGGGACGAGAAGCTTCAATACTGCTACAATGAAGTATTTGCCTCAGAACAACCACTACAACACTCGGTAGGGCAGATACCTCCGCCAGGCTGAACAATTTCCGTTTTGTATCACACTGATAGGCTGGATCTGGATCCAGACATGAACCAAAATTTAATAGACTTGTTCTTGCCACTTCACCAACTCATCCACTCAGTTCTGCCAGAATCCGTCCATAACTTTTTGAGACTTCGTGATGTATATCGTTTTTAGCCCTATCACTTGATTATGAAGAATCACTTTTAAAACTACAGTATCCGGATGTTGGCAATCAGTTTTGGTTTGGTAAACAGTCCGTACATACATCCGTCTGTTAACATTTGACTAAATCATCTTCCCACAAACTACTCGACCGATATGGACCAAATTTGGTACGATGCATCCCATCAAATTTGTTCCACATCGTTCAGGTAGTCTGTGAGAAGACGTTTTCGTCAAATGTTAGCAGACGTATGGATGGACATCGGTACCAACTCTATGAGGTTATTTTGGAAAGATAACCTAATAATAAATTTAAAATCTGGGCATATTTCAATTGGCATTCCATATGGTGCGAATATTTTACAGAGGACCCTATTCAGATTATCGATTCAGAATTGTCAAATAATCAAGCGTCTATTACATCCACTTTTTGGGGAGCTCAAGAACCAGAAACAACAAAGATTTGTTTTAGCCTAAAGCGTTGGAGTACCATTTTGTGGTTACTTCCTGTTTTAGTAGGCTCTTTGTGACGCACAAATGACCTACCCAGAGAGAGGATGGTGACGTAAGCCGGCCGATCGGAACGAAGCAATGAGTGCTCACGCACTTTGTTCAGCGACGTGTCCTTGTGGAAGACACCCTTGACAGGCCCAACGACAGACTCAAACCCGTGCATGTGGAATGAGAAGGCCTTATGTGGCTGGCTGTACCGCTTTCGCTCCTTCGTGATGCAGAGCAGGGAATACAAAAATATCAAGTGCCGTATTAAACTTTACATGCACGTGATGCAGTGTCCATACGTGTATACAAGGCCTCAACCCACTCAAATGTGCTTATGGGATTAAATGGCGTTTTGAAAACAACTCATCGTGCACGCTCAACTTTTGTTAAACTTCTCCCTCATCATCTGTGAAGCACTAACATACACACGTGGGGAACAAAGTGTCATCAAGTGATTGCTTTCGCAGCAAGAGAAGGAAACACCAACGGATAACTTATTATCCTCACGCTTAAAGAAATTAACTGGGGGTTATTATAATCCACTCCATCTGTCTGTCCGTCTGCCCGTCTGTCCGTCTGTTCAATACACTATCTCCGAAACGATTGTGTAGAAATGCACCAAATTTGGTAGTGGTAGTGGTAGTTATGATCACCACATGGCAAGAAGGTGTGATACCATTATACTGGGGCCCTGGGGTGGAGTCAAAAGGTCAAATACCAAAGAATGCAATTACGAGCACATCTCAGTACATTTTTTAATAAAACTTTGTATATACTTACAATAAACATTGTGGGACGCAGGAAATATGTAACTATCTTTTGGATTTGACCCCCGGTTCATGCCCAAGGCGGTGGAGACTTGGGGTCACAAGGGCCAAAACAGAAAATAAATCAACTCAAAATTTGATATTGCGTCAATCCTGGAGGAACTTTTTGCTGTCTTTCAACCTTGCTTGAGGTGGGAAGCATGGGGATTTGCGATGGCACGCCATCAACTTCGCTCGAATTATAACTATGATAGACTGTAATGTGTATATGTGTTCTAAAACATGATAGAGTTCCGCACTGAATGTCTGTGTGCCGCTTCTCTCCTGGATTCCACCTCCAAAAACCCTCTCCCATCCCCCCCCCCCCCCCCCCCAATGAACCCTAAATTTAGATTTCTGCAGTCACAGGTGTTTGTGGATTTAGATAGAATCAGATGTCACTTGTCTTCTCAATCAGATGTCTTGTCTTCCCCCATCCAAAACCTTGATCTTTTCTACCCCCGTTAATTCACCCCAGATCCACATTTTTGAAATTCCGAATTCTTTCCTGGAAGTCCTAGCAGTGTCCATGTGTTTTATACCTATCCCACCCCCTCCCCACCATTCCTGTGCCCCCCCCCCCCCAAGCTCTCTCCCTCCCACAGATCTCCCGATGTCCCTGCTCTCAAATGTTGTACTTGTGTGCTTCCCTCTCTCCCCATCTCGTGTCCCGCTCCCTTTATCGTATGTTTTATGTGTCAGTTTGTCTTTTTGTGATTAATGTTAGCTCCTACACGAGCCTCGATCTTGTATATACACAAAAAAAAAAAAAAAAAAAAAAAACCTCACAATAAAGGACACAGGAAACGCAAATTAAATGGATAGCCATTGCAACTAAAGGGAGATAATTATCATTAAAAATGCCAAGGTACAATTCCATCTGTGCCGTTACATTCAGTACGATACCATTCAATAAGTCAAACATAAGGAAAAGGCCAATCAAACATAACAAATGCTTTCCATTATCAAAATGACCACCACATCCCTCCCACTGACCTGTTCCTGGAAAGCTCGCTTCTCATCATCTGTGCTCGGCCTCACGACAAAATCAGTGCGCCTGCATGAGAAGTCACGATTAAAATGTTATCCTCGTATCTGAACATTTTATATGTATTGAACTACAACGAGACTTACGTCTTCCCTGCAGGCGACAAATCATTATCGTCTGCTTCCTGTTCACACAAGATAGTGGCACGATCAGATCCCCAGAACATCGCGCAAACTATTTTTGTTTCAAAACTTGAGGAATGAACTATGCATCTAACTCTTACCTTGGCCAACCCTTGATCTCTCACTTCCAACCATAACTGGCACAAAATTCCAAGCTCGGAGTTCGAATCGCGTCCAGACCCTACGGAGTTAAACACACAAACAAATAAAAACTAGAAAACATCTGTAAATGCAAAGCCTGTCCGTGTTCGCTTTGTATTCGGACTTCTTCCGTATGCTAAACATGACGAAAATACCAAAAAAATTCAAAAATTAATTGACGATTTTTGGCGACCATGATCTTTTGACTTCTCGCGAGATCTTGGAGACGGCGGCAGGGATTTTCGAAGCTCCACACGGTCTCCACGTTTTTCGAAGTTAAGTCTGTTCACAATTGTATTTTGTCGAAACTGTATTTATCTTTCGGTGTGTGAAGTTATTGTGTGCAACTTTGGTTGTTTCTCGGTGTTTATCTTGCATAAATTGATCGTCTGTTTGCCGTGTCGCGAGCAAGGCCTTGTACAGTGTGCACTGTACAACCTTGAGGCTTTGTTTTTCTCTCAGTGGCCCGTCGTTTGTGATCCAATAACTTTCGTTCTCTGCATTCCCAGGCTTTTCACCCATAGCCTACTTCCTTGTGTAAATCTCAACTCAAAAAAAAAAAAAAAAAAAAAAAAAAAAAAAAAAAAAACATTTCCTTCTCTGTTCTCATTCGTTTATTCATTCTTATTCGTTCGTTCGTTCTTCGACCACGTGTTTCTCCCCCATTTCCCCAGATAGTTTTCACTCATTAACCTTCAATGTTTACACTTTCCCCTCAAGTTATGTATTCCGTCATATTTTATAACACCTTTTTCTTCTTCTTCTTTAAAAGGCTGCTTTCGACTTGCTCACCAAATCAATTCATCCCAAAAAAAATATCCATCTCCTATAGTGCCTTTTTTCTACATTCCCTAAACTCTCCTGCACTCCATCCTCCATCCAGCGTCCTTAAACGTATTTTTAACTCGAAGGTCACAAGAAACTCATTTTGCAATAAATGTTCGTTTCCCATAAATCGTACACTTTCAAAAATCCAATCTCACCCCTCCCCTCCAAATCTTCCCCATAACCCCTCCCCTCCAAATCTTCCCCATCACCCCTCCCCTCCAAATCTTCCCCATCACCCATCCCTTTCAAATCTCCCCCCTTGCCCCCTCCCTCCTAAACTACCCCCTCACCCCTCCCTGCCAAGACGCCCCCTCGCCCCTCCCCTCCTAGACTCCTGCCTCACCCCTCCCCTCCAAATCTCCCCCATATCCCATCCCTTTCAAATCCCTCCCCTTGTCCCTTCCCTCCCAAACTCCCCCCTCACCCCTCCCCTTCAAATCTCCCCACCCTCATTGCTTCTCGATTTCCCCCCGCTCACTCCCCCTCCTCAAAGCGTCCTCCCCGCTTCTTCCCCCTTCAAACTCTCACCTCCATCTCCCCCAACCTTCTGCCTCGCTCTTCCCCCTCCTCAAATAACACCTCATTGTGGCTCACCCAATCACCATCAAACCTTTTGTCCGCCCCATCCTTCCCTTTCTCCAAGCTATTCTGAAATCTCTGACACACCTTCAACAGCTCTCCCTACCTCTTCCACCTCTTCCACATCTTACCCTACCCCTCCTCCCCCCTGTTCTGTATCTGATGCTCCCCCTTCCTCTTCATTAACGGTATGGACCTCAAACATCCGGGGCCTTCGTTCAAACTTAACTGATCTCTCCATACAGGTTGCTTCTGTCAAACCAGACGTGATCTGCTTAACAGAAACTTTCCTCCTTTATGATGTCTCTGATTCCATAGTATCTCTCCCGGGCTACTCCCTCCTCCGGTATGATAGACCTGAGCCTCGTCCTGGAGGCGGGGTTGCTATCTTTATCAAAAACTCTCTTCCTCACTCGCCCTGCACTGCACTCTCTCCACCTCACCCCCAGGAATACCTCTGGCTACGGCTTCCCCTTCGCTCCCACCTCTTGTTCATATGTGTGTTGTACCGTCCACCAAACAGTGATGACTCCATCTACATCTCGCTGTCTGATGATATGGACCAACTTCTATCTACTCATCCCAACTCTCTCTTCCTCATATGTGGTGATTTCAACTGTCATCATGCCAGTTGGCTGGGTGTGGGTACCTCTCTCACCAGCCATGGCTCCTCAGCAAAGGACTTCTGCGACTCACTGGGACTGACACAATCTGTCAATTTCCCGACCCGGATCTCAGTCAACGGAACATCTTCTCTTCTGGACTTGGTTATGACTAACTTCCCTGAAAATGTCTGCTGCTCTTCTTCTGCTCCGATCGGATCATCTGATCATGTCCTTGTTAAAGTGGACATCTCTCTGACCATCCTCAGGGAGCCTGCTCAGCGTCGACGAGTCTGGCATTTCACTCAGGCCAACTGGCACGGTCTTCAAGCAGCCATCAATCATCTGGACTGGTCTCCCATCTCTACCACCTCTGACATCAACTCATCCTGGGAATTCTTCCAAAGTAAATTGCTCTCTCTCATGCACAGATTTATCCCATCTCGTCTTCAGTTGTCATACCCTTCCTCCCGTCCATGGTACACGGAATCTTGTGGTGAGGCTGTTGCCCAGAAACAACTTGCCTTCGTCTCCTGGAAAGCAAATCCAACGGAAGGAAATCTCATTTCCTTTCACAAAGCCCGAAACAAGTGTGTGTCCACCCTCAGGAGAGCCAGGAAACAATATCTCTCCGTTCTCAAGACCGAACTCTCTTATCTGTCTCCCTCTTCCAAATCCTGGTGGCGTCTGGTCAAATCCGTTTCTGGTGTTTGTTCCCCCTCCATCCCCTCCCTTACCTCAAACGGCTACACAGCTGACTCCGCACGTGAAAAAGCTGAATGCCTCAACTCTGTGTTTGCCTCTAAATCTTGTGTCCCAAACCCATCCCTCTCTGTACCCACCATACCCAGTCGTACCCTGCTGCTCCTGGACTCCGTGTCCTTTCCTCCTGACAAGGTGGAAAAGTTTCTGTCAACCCTCGACTCTGATTCTGCAACTGGACCCGACGGCATCAGCCCACGGGTCCTAAAATCCTGCTCTGCTGCTCTATCTCACCCTCTCTCTGTTCTCTTCACCCTCTCTTTTGCTCAAGGTCAACTGCCATCTGCTTGGAAATCAGCCAACATCACCGCTTTGCACAAAAAAGGTGCAAAAACAGATCCTAGCAACTACAGACCAATCAGCCTTCTCCCAATTATCAGCAAAGTCATGGAATCCATCATTGCTTCTGATATGAAATCTTTCCTCTTCTCCAATGGCTTGATCTCTGATCATCAATTTGGTTTCAGACCAGGTCACTCTACTCTGGACATGCTGCTTCTGCTGTCTCAACAATGGATGGAGGTCCTCAATGCCAAACAGGAAATTAGAGCTGTCTCCCTCGACATATCACGTGCCTTCGACACGGTCTGGCACCCCGCTCTGCTCACCAAACTCTCCTCCTTTGGTATCCATGGAAATCTCCACGCATGGCTGGCGGACTTCCTCTCTAGTCGTCGTCAACGTGTGGCCCTGAATGGGTTTCTCTCATCTCCTCTTCCTGTTCAGGCTGGAGTTCCCCAAGGCAGTGTTCTGGGCCCCGTGCTTTTTCTGGTCTTCATCAATGATCTCTCTGACTCTCTCGAAAATCCTCTCTATCTCTTTGCTGATGACTCCACTCTCTGCCGCTCCATTCCTCTTCCCTCAGATCGGCAGTCTGCTGCCTCCTCACTCTCTGAAGACCTGGACAAAATCACAGACTGGTCAAACAAGTGGAACATGTCTTTCAATCCTGACAAATCTCACACTCTTACTATGTCTCTCCGAAAAGATCGACTGGACAACCCTCCCATCTACTTTCTCAACAATCCTCTCCAAGAAGTTCTGTCGCTCAAGATTTTGGGTCTCACTATCTGCCATGATCTTTCTTGGGAAAACCACATTTCCAAGCTGGCCTCCAAAGCCAGTCGCCGACTGGGCATCCTCCGTCGTGCGAAGTCCTTCCTCGGCACACCTGAGCTCCTCACCACATACAAGGCTTTCATCCGCAGCTCAATGGAATACTGTTCTCCCCTATGGGCCGGTGCTCCTGCCTCACACCTAGCTCGGCTTCACGCTGTTGAAACCAAAGCTTTCAGAATTATTGGAATCTCCCGCGATGAAGCTATCTCTGAGGGCCTTTCACTCACTCACCGCAGGCAGGTAGGTGGTCTTTCTGTCTTCTACCGACTCCTCTCCGGCCTTGCACCCCCAGCTCTCTCTGTGCTCTGTCCCCCAAATATTCCTACAGGTCGCACAAGATCTGCCAGCAACCCTCTGATGGTTAAACTGCCGAAATCTCGGCTCTCCGCTCACCTTCACTCTTTCATTCCTCTTTTCTCCCGCCTCTGGAACAAACTCCCTCACTCCCTTCAATCCCACTCCTCCCTCCAGGTCTTTAAAACAGCTGTTCACCACCATCTCTTATCTTCCCCCATCCAAAACCTTGATCTTTTCTACCCCCGCTAATTCACCCCAGATCCACCTTGTTTGAAATTCCAACTTCTTTCCTGGAAGTCCTGGCAGTGTCCATATGTTTTATACCTCTCCCACTGCCCCCTTCCCACGCCCCCCCCCCCCCCCAAAGCCCTCGCCCTCTCTCAGATCTCTCGATGTCTCCATGTCTCTCGGTCCCTGCTCTCAAATGTTGTGTTTGTGTCCTTCCCCCTCTCTCCCCATCTTGTCTACCGCTCCCTATGTTATATGTTTTATGTGTCGGTTTGTCTTTCTGTGTGATTAATGTTCGCTCTTTCACGAGCCTCGATCTTGTATACAAAAAAAAAAAAAAAAAAAAAAAAAAAAGCAATAGGCTTCAGTGACCCAATATGCAAACTGTGCTCAAATTTCAAGTTATTCGGATAAAAATTGACGATTTTATGCAACTTTGACCTGTGACCTTTTGATTTTAAAAAAACCCAAAAAAAACCAATCAGCTTCTAGCTTTCCATTGGTGATCCAACTCAGTGACTCAATATGCAAATTCTTAAAATCTCAGGTCAATTAGATGAAAATTGGCAATTTTATGTAAAGCTGACATTTTGACAAAATTATTAATTTGTCTTCTCATATTCTCAGAATGTTATGTTTAAAATTTGAAGACAAAAGCTCAAATGGTAAAAATGTTACGGCCAAGACAGACACAGTTAGCCAGACAGAGGCGCATGCGTGCGTACACACCACACACCGCTGCACAGGGGACAGCCTGGCAAATAGTTACTCCATGAGGTACATGTCGAGCAATGGGGAAAAATACCTGCACCTACAAGCATTCCAAGCCGTATCTCCAAAGGCCCAGAAACTCCAGCTCACCTGGCCCCCAAACTCCAGCTCACCTGGCCCCCAAACTCCAGCTCACCTGGCCCCCAAACTCTCGCTCCCCCAGCCTCCAAACTCTCGCTCCCCCGGCTTCAAAACTACCGTTCCCATTGCCCCAAACCCCCTATTGTTGAGCATAATACTCTATGGTATATGGATACATTTACAAAAGTGTCTCTCAAAAGTTCCAAAGAAAGCAAAATCATAATACACTTTTATGAATGAACAACTGTGCTCTCTCTGCAGATTCTAAATTCCAATTCCATAATGACACGTGACAAAGATGTGCGTCATAGTTACAGTTCATCCTTTGAAGCATTTGCAATGAACCGAACAATGAGGAGAAGAGGAGGCTTTCTTGCCAAAGAAGTTTCACATGATGAAAATAAAACAGGAGGTGAGGAAATTTACCAATCCATTTCCACTGTTGCGATCTCTCACGGAAATCCACAAAAGGTGCAAAGTCCGGAGGCATCTGAGATAAAGGAACTGGAAGAAAAAACAAAACAAAATAATACATCAGCATAATGAATGAAACTATAAAACTAGGGTATCTTTCCCCACACCACGACAATCAAAACCTCACCGAGCCCTTCCCCAGATAAGAACTGCAAAGCCAAAAGGATGACGTCAGGCCCCAAAGAGCCCAATCTCCCAAGTCCTCCCAAGTCTGGGTTCCAAGAACCAAGGTCATCTCGCTGCGACTTCACAAACTCCTGGATACGATCTTCGAGCTGTGCATGACGTCAGAAAGGCAGTCACTCTTAGGGGTCATAATCAGGGTGATAGTTCAAATCTGATTATCAGCATTCAATAAAACATTGTGAACACTCGCCTCCAAGCTTTTTAGCCTGGGTTTGATTCCCGACCCAGCTATAAACTCATACAGGCAGGGTGATTGATCAATACGTGTGCTGTCCCTCGGGTGGACGTTTAATGGTTGTCCTGTCTGCCAGAATTCATTAGTGGCCGTTAAAGATTGCATGGTGTCCTTGGCGAAGAGTAGGCGAGCTATCGCCGGCACCATGAACAAATTCCAAATTTCTGCCTCAACTAGTCAAACATCCTCAACTAGTCAAACAACTGCATTCTTGGCCAGCCTGTTCATGAAGATTCGGGCCGAGCTTACCCCACAAGAAAGGTGGGATAATGGTAGCCGTTAAAGAAGAAGAAAAAGAAGAAGAAGAAGAAGCAGAGGGAGAGGAAGAATGTAACATTGTGAACATCAGAGTCACCATGCTTTGGGTTTCTGGCAGAATGTTTCATCAAACATCAAAGTAATTTTTGAGGGATAAGTAATGCAAAAGGTTTTGCTGGTGATGCAAAAGGTTTTGCTGGTGATGCAAAAGGTTTTGCTGGTGATGCAAAAGGTTTTGCTGGTGATGCAAAAGGTTTTGCTGGTGATGCAAAAGGTTTTGCTGGTGATGCAAAAGGTTTTGCTGGTGATGCAAAAGGTTTTGCTGGTCATGCAAAAGGTTTTGCTGGTGATGCAAAAGGTTTTGCTGGTGATGCAAAAGGTTTTGCTGGTGATGCAAAAGGTTCTACTGGTGATGCAAAAGGTTCTACTGGTGATGCAAAAGGTTCTACTGGTGATGGTGATGCAAAAGGTTTTACTGGTGATGGTGATGCAAAAGGTTTAACTGACAATGCAAAAGGTTTTACTGGTGATGCAAAAGGTTTTGCTGGTCATGCAAAAGGTTTTGCTGGTGATGCAAAAGGTTTTGCTGGTGATGCAAAAGGTTTTGCTGGTGATGCAAAAGGTTCTACTGGTGATGCAAAAGGTTCTACTGGTGATGCAAAAGGTTCTACTGGTGATGGTGATGCAAAAGGTTCTACTGGTGATGGTGATGCAAAAGGTTTTACTGGTGATGGTGATGCAAAAGGTTTAACTGACAATGCAAAAGGTTTTACTGGTGATGCAAAAGGTTTTACTGGTGATGCAAAAGGTTTTACTCGTGATGCAAAAGGTTTTACTGGTGATGCAAAAGGTTTTACTAGTGATGCAAAAGGTTTTACTGGTGATGCAAAAGGTTTTGCTGGTGATGCAAAAGGTTCTACTGGTGATGCAAAAGGTTCTACTGGTGATGCAAAAGGTTCTACTGGTGATGGTGATGCAAAAGGTTCTACTGGTGATGGTGATGCAAAAGGTTTTACTGGTGATGGTGATGCAAAAGGTTTAACTGACAATGCAAAAGGTTTTACTGGTGATGCAAAAGGTTTTACTAGTGATGCAAAAGGTTTTACTCGTGATGCAAAAGGTTTTACTGGTGATGCAAAAGGTTTTACTAGTGATGCAAAAGGTTTTACTAGTGATGCAAAAGGTTTTACTGGTGATGCAAAAGGTTTTACTGATGATGCAAAAGGTTTTACTGGTGATGCAAAAGGTTTTACTGGTGATGCAAAAGGTTTAACTGGCAATGCAAAAGGTTTTACTGGTGATGCAAAAGGTTTTACTGGTGAAGCAAAAGGTTTTACTAGTGATGCAAAAGGTTTTACTGGTGATGCAAAAGGTTTTACTGGTGATGCAAAAGGTTTAACTGGCAATGCAAAAGGTTTTACTGGTGATGCAAAAGGTTTTACTGGTGATGCAAAAGGTTTTACTGGTGATGCAAAAGGTTTTACTGGTGATGCAAAAGGTTTTACTAGTGATGCAAAAGGTTTTACTGGTGATGCAAAAGGTTTTACTGGTGATGCAAAAGGTTTTACTGGTGATGCAAAAGGTTTTACTAGTGATGCAAAAGGTTTTTTAGGTGATGCAAAAGGTTTTACTGGTGATGCAAAAGGTTTTACGAGTGATGCAAAAGGTTTTACTGTTGATGCAAAAGGTTTTACTAGTGATGCAAAAGGTTTTACTCGTGATGCAAAAGGTTTTACTGGTGATGCAAAAGGTTTTTTAGGTGATGCAAAAGGTTTTACTGTTGATGCAAAAGGTTTTACTAGTGATGCAAAAGGTTTTACTAGTGATGCAAAAGGTTTTACTCGTGATGCAAAAGGTTTTACTGGTGATGCAAAAGGTTTTACTGTTGATGCAAAAGGTTTTACTAGTGATGCAAAAGGTTTTACTCGTGATGCAAAAGGTTTTACTGGTGATGCAAAAGGTTTAACTGGTGATGCAAAAGGTTTAACTGGTGATGCAAAAGGTTTTACTAGTGATGCAAAAGGTTTTACTGGTGATGCAAAAGGTTTTACTAGTGATGCAAAAGGTTTTACTGGTGATGCAAAAGGTTTTACTGGTGATGCAAAAGGTTTAACTGGTGATGCAAAAGGTTTTACTAGTGATGCAAAAGGTTTTACTAGTGATGCAAAAGGTTTTACTGGTGATGCAAAAGGTTTTACTAGTGATGCAAAAGGTTTTACTAGTGATGCAAAAGGTTTTACTGGTGATGCAAAAGGTTTTACTAGTGATGCAAAAGGTTTTTTAGGTGATGCAAAAGGTTTTACTGTTGATGCAAAAGGTTTTACTAGTGATGCAAAAGGTTTTACTCGTGATGCAAAAGGTTTTACTGGTGATGCAAAAGGTTTAACTGGTGATGCAAAAGGTTTAACTGGTGATGCAAAAGGTTTTACTAGTGATGCAAAAGGTTTTACTGGTGATGCAAAAGGTTTTACTAGTGATGCAAAAGGTTTAACTGGCAATGCAAAAGGTTTTACTAGTGATGCAAAAGGTTTTACTAGTGATGCAAAAGGTTTTACTGGTGATGCAAAAGGTTTTACTAGTGATGCAAAAGGTTTTTTAGGTGATGCAAAAGGTTTTACTGTTGATGCAAAAGGTTTTACTAGTGATGCAAAAGGTTTTACTCGTGATGCAAAAGGTTTTACTGGTGATGCAAAAGGTTTAACTGGTGATGCAAAAGGTTTAACTGGTGATGCAAAAGGTTTTACTAGTGATGCAAAAGGTTTTACTGGTGATGCAAAAGGTTTTACTAGTGATGCAAAAGGTTTTACTGGTGATGCAAAAGGTTTTACTGGTGATGCAAAAGGTTTAACTGGTGATGCAAAAGGTTTTACTAGTGATGCAAAAGGTTTTACTAGTGATGCAAAAGGTTTTACTGGTGATGCAAAAGGTTTTACTAGTGATGCAAAAGGTTTTACTAGTGATGCAAAAGGTTTTACTAGTGATGCAAAAGGTTTTACTAGTGATGCAAAAGGTTTTACTAGTGATGCAAAAGGTTTTACTAGTGATGCAAAAGGTTTTACTAGTGATGCAAAAGGTTTTACTAGTGATGCAAAAGGTTTTACTAGTGATGCAAAAGGTTTTACTAGTGATGCAAAAGGTTTTACTAGCGATGCAAAAGGTTTTTTAGGTGATGCAAAAGCAATGGAATAATTTTTCACAAGTTAATCCACAGATTCCTCCCGAAAAATCCACGGGAATCAAATCAATGCCGGAACACATCCCATCAAATTGTCTTCACTGTTGTAGTCTCTCGACCAATTACAAGCACCGTGTGAAAGGAACAAAACAGCGATAAACAGTCAGTTTCAAACAGATTTGAAATAAACTTTGTGATGCAAACTCGGTCTGTGGTGCAGAGAAACCGACCAAAAGCATTACAGCTGAAGATGCACATCGTGACAATATAATTAACCGTCGATATTACACATCGGTCGGAGAAAGGGGCAAACTGTGCAGCGTGCAACAGCAGCGCAGCTCCGACGGCTCGGGAAGATCGAATCACGGGGAAAAAAACTCAGGGAGCTTTTGAAGCCAGTGGATCACGTGCAGTTTGGCGTGATTGGCTGGTTTCAAAACACCAATGGAAGCCTTGAAGCGCGCTCCGAAAGTTTGCGGGTAATTTGGGGCAAGGCTGTGTGGCTGGGCAGGTTTCGCAGACTTTCCGATCAATCTTCAAAACGAACGTGAGGTGAGGTTTTTTACAAGGGACGAACATTGAATCAGCTGCACAAAACTCGTTACTTGTTCACTGGATGTGCACAAAACATCAGGATCTCCTGGATTGTGGGTCGGGTGAAAATCTTGAAAAAAAAGAAAAAAAGGATCAAATCCTTCCAGGTTTATTCATACATCTTGGAATCTGCAGAATCTAAAGCTCTAAACATTATTGGAATCTCCCTCAATGAGGTAGAAACACAAGGCCCGTTTCTATCCCATCCCAGTTTTGTCCATGAATCCCATTGTTGAATTGCCTCTCCTACAGTCTAGCTCCCCCTGTTCTCTCAATCCTGCAATCCTTCCCAGGTCCTCCAAGATGCATTCTTAGTTATAGCAGGATATCCATCCTGGTTAAACTCACCGAATCCAAGCCGACTGCACACCTCAACCTTTGGTACCTTTTTTCTCTCAGTCGTGTCACTGCCTTACTGAGGCAGTTACATCACACTCTTTCCTCCAGGGCTGTAAAAGCAGGTGGTGCATCACCACCTAACTTCATCTCCGATCCTTACCCACACTCGTTATTACCCCCATTAACCTGCCTCGGCCAATCCTCGCAATTGCAGGTTACTGTGGTGCGTTTCTTTTTTTCTCTCTTTTTCTGTCTGTATGCGTCTCTGACTCTCTGTATCTGTCTGTGTCTGTGTCTGTGTCTGTGTCTGTGTCTGTGTCTCTGTCTCTCTCTGTGTGTCTCTGTCTCTGTCTGTGTGTCTCTGTCTCTGTGTGTGTCTCTGTCTCTGTGTGTGTGTCTGTCTCTGTGTGTGTCTGTGTCTCTCTCTGTGTGTGTCTGTGTCTGTCTCTGTGTGTGTCTGTGTCTGTCTCTGTGTGTGTCTGTGTCTGTCTCTGTGTGTGTCTGTGTCTGTCTCTGTGTGTGTCTGTGTCTCTCTCTGTGTGTGTCTGTGTCTCTCTCTGTGTGTGTCTGTGTCTCTCTCTGTGTGTGTCTGTGTCTCTCTCTGTGTGTGTCTGTGTCTCTCTCGGTGTGTGTCTGTGTCTCTCTCTGTGTGTGTCTGTGTCTCTCTCTGTGTGTGTCTGTGTCTCTCTCTGTGTGTGTCTGTGTCTCTCTCTGTGTGTGTCTGTGTCTCTCTCTGTGTGTGTCTGTGTCTCTCTCTGTGTGTGTCTGTGTCTCTCTCTGTGTGTGTCTGTGTCTCTCTCTGTGTGTGTCTGTGTCTCTCTCTGTGTGTGTCTGTGTCTCTCTCTGTGTGTGTCTGTGTCTCTCTCTGTGTGTGTCTGTGTCTCTCTCTGTGTGTGTCTGTGTCTCTCTCTGTGTGTGTCTGTGTCTCTCTCTGTGTGTGTCTGTGTCTCTCTCTGTGTGTGTCTGTGTCTCTCTCTGTGTGTGTCTGTGTCTCTCTCTGTGTGTGTCTGTGTCTCTCTCTGTGTGTGTCTGTGTCTCTCTCTGTGTGTGTCTGTGTCTCTCTCTGTGTGTGTCTGTGTCTCTCTCTGTGTGTGTCTGTGTCTCTCTCTGTGTGTGTCTGTGTCTCTCTCTGTGTGTGTCTGTGTCTCTCTCTGTGTGTGTCTGTGTCTCTCTCTGTGTGTGTCTGTGTCTCTCTCTGTGTGTGTCTGTGTCTCTCTCTGTGTGTGTCTGTGTCTCTCTCTGTGTGTGTCTGTGTCTCTCTCTGTGTGTGTCTGTGTCTCTCTCTGTGTGTGTCTGTGTCTCTCTCTGTGTGTGTCTGTGTCTCTCTCTGTGTGTGTCTGTGTCTCTCTCTGTGTGTGTCTGTGTCTCTCTCTGTGTGTGTCTGTGTCTCTCTCTGTGTGTGTCTGTGTCTCTCTCTGTGTGTGTCTGTGTCTCTCTCTGTGTGTGTCTGTGTCTCTCTCTGTGTGTGTCTGTGTCTCTCTCTGTGTGTGTCTGTGTCTCTCTCTGTGTGTGTCTGTGTCTCTCTCTGTGTGTGTCTGTGTCTCTCTCTGTGTGTGTCTGTCTCTCTCTCTGTGTGTGTCTGTGTCTCTCTCTGTGTGTGTCTGTGTCTCTCTCTGTGTGTGGCTGTGTCTCTCTCTGTGTGTGTCTGTGTCTCTCTCTGTGTGTGTCTGTGTCTCTCTCTGTGTGTGTCTGTGTCTCTCTCTGTGTGTGTCTGTGTCTCTCTCTGTGTGTGTCTGTGTCTCTCTCTGTGTGTGTCTGTGTCTCTCTCTGTGTGTCTGTGTCTCTCTGTGTGTGTGTCTGTGTCTCTCTCTGTGTGTGTCTGTGTCTCCCTCTGTGTGTGTCTGTGTCTCCCTCTGTGTGTGTCTGTGTCTCTCTCTGTGTCTCTCTCTGTGTGTGTCTGTGTCTCTCTCTGTGTGTGTCTGTGTCTCTCTCTGTGTGTGTCTGTGTCTCTCTCTGTGTGTGTCTGTGTCTCTCTCTGTGTGTGTCTGTGTCTCTCTCTGTGTGTGTCTGTGTCTCTCTCTGTGTGTGTCTGTGTCTCTCTCTGTGTGTGTCTGTGTCTCTCTCTGTGTGTGTCTGTGTCTCTCTCTGTGTGTGTCTGTGTCTCTCTCTGTGTGTGTCTGTGTCTCTCTCTGTGTGTGTCTGTGTCTCTCTCTGTGTGTGTCTGTGTCTCTCTCTGTGTGTGTCTGTGTCTCTCTCTGTGTGTGTCTGTGTCTCTCTCTGTGTGTGTCTGTGTCTCTCTCTGTGTGTGTCTGTGTCTCTCTCTGTGTGTGTCTGTGTCTCTCTCTGTGTGTGTCTGTGTCTCTCTCTGTGTGTGTCTGTGTCTCTCTCTGTGTGTGTCTGTGTCTCTCTCTGTGTGTGTCTGTGTCTCTCTCTGTGTGTGTCTGTGTCTCTCTCTGTGTGTGTCTGTGTCTCTCTCTGTGTGTGTCTGTGTCTCTCTCTGTGTGTGTCTGTGTCTCTCTCTGTGTGTGTCTGTGTCTCTCTCTGTGTGTGTCTGTGTCTCTCTCTGTGTGTGTCTGTGTCTCTCTCTGTGTGTGTCTGTGTCTCTCTCTGTGTGTGTCTGTGTCTCTCTCTGTGTGTGTCTGTGTCTCTCTCTGTGTGTGTCTGTGTCTCTCTCTGTGTGTGTCTGTGTCTCTCTCTGTGTGTGTCTGTGTCTCTCTCGGTGTGTGTCTGTGTCTCTGTCGGTGTGTGTCTGTGTCTCTCTCTGTGTGTGTCTGTGTCTCTCTCTGTGTGTGTCTGTGTCTCTCTCTGTGTGTGTCTGTGTCTCTCTATGTGTGTGTCTGTGTCTCTCTCTGTGTGTGTCTGTGTCTCTCTCTGTGTGTGTCTCTGTCTCTCTCTCTGTGTGTGTCTCTGTCTCTCTCTGTGTGTGTCTCTGTCTCTCTCTGTGTGTGTCTCTGTCTCTCTCTGTGTGTGTCTCTGTCTCTCTCTGTGTGTGTCTCTGTCTCTCTCTGTGTGTGTCTCTGTCTCTCTCTGTGTGTGTCTCTGTCTCTCTCTGTGTGTGTCTCTGTCTCTCTCTGTGTGTGTCTCTGTCTCTCTCTGTGTGTGTCTCTGTCTCTCTCTGTGTGTGTCTCTGTCTCTCTCTGTGTGTGTCTCTGTCTCTCTCTGTGTGTGTCTCTGTCTCTCTCTGTGTGTGTCTCTGTCTCTCTCTGTGTGTGTCTCTGTCTCTCTCTGTGTGTGTCTCTGTCTCTCTCTGTGTGTGTCTCTGTCTCTCTCTGTGTGTGTCTCTGTCTCTCTCTGTGTGTGTCTCTGTCTCTCTCTGTGTGTGTCTCTGTCTCTCTCTGTGTGTGTCTCTGTCTCTCTCTGTGTGTGTCTCTGTCTCTCTCTGTGTGTGTCTCTGTCTCTCTCTGTGTGTGTCTCTGTCTCTCTCTGTGTGTGTCTGTGTCTCTCTCTGTGTGTGTCTCTGTCTCTCTCTGTGTGTCTCTGTCTCTGTGTGTGTGTCTCTGTCTCTTTCATTCATAAACTTGCGTATGGTATCTGTCAGTGCATCCCCTATGGAAGAACAAGCTGATGGGGGAATATATCACCTCGTTCTTCCATAAGCCTCGATCTTGCAGAGAAAAATGGTAACTAGAACGGCATTCGGTAGAGCACATACCTCCACCAGGCTGAACAGTTTACGTTTTGTATCCCAATGATAGGCCGGATCTGGATTCGGACCTGAACCAAAATCGAATCTGCTTGTTCTCGTCACCGAACCAACTCATCCACCAAGTTTAGTCATAACTCGTCCATAACTTTTTTAAATATCATGTCATACATTGCTTTCCCCCCAATCTCTCAAGGGTGAAGAATCGCTTATAATTAAATAATTGTCGTATCTGAAATCATATTCAGATCTTCACCAAAATCGAATCGATTCGTCCTTGTCAGACACCCAACCGGTCCACCAAGGTTCGTCCAAATCCGTCCACAACTTTTTGAGATATCCTGCTATGTATCGTTTTTGGCCCCGTCTCCCAATGGTGAAGAATCACTTTAAAAATTCTTGTAGCCGGATCTGGATCTGGATCCGGATCTTCACAAAAATCTAATCATTTCGTTCTCGTCACATACGCTACATCTCTGCCAAATTTTGTCTGAATACGTCCACAACTTTTTGAGATATCTTGTTCACAAACACAAACAGACAGACAGGTGGTGAAAACATAACCTCCATCTACCTTCGGTGCCGGAGGTAAAAAAAAAAAAAAAAAAAAAAAACCTTTAAAACCTTTTTATACCAAAAGCTCACAATGCGCAAAATAAAGTTTATCCATCAACTAATTGATTTCTAAGTTTGTGAAAGTGTAATAGTTTGTACTGGGCCGCACAACGCCTCTGTTCTCACAATCTCATACGCCACGTTGCAATTAACCCATAAACCGGTAGATGCTACATTACCTTTGTAATAGGTAGATATTAAAGTGAGTCGTTTGTTGGTTCTTGGCTCATGGGGTAGCGCACCGAAAAAGTGCATTTCGAAATATAATTTATGAATCATGTAATGCAAAGAAGATATGAGCATTACCAGTACAAAACAAATAATTACAAACATACCTAGGCCTGCGAGAGAATAACATTCCAATTACAAGCGTTACGCCTAGGTCCCCCGTCGGGGAAGTGATGTGAGTTGACAAAGTGGAAGACGCAGAAAACATACTACGATATGATATTTCGCTCACAAGGTTCAGACATACATGGAGGCGGCCATCTTGGATTTTGACGTGGCGACCCAATTTTCAATAGCGTTCTTCCTTATGCCGAGATACACCCACACACCAAATTAGAAGTTGGTACTTCGCTTATTTTTCAAGATATTCCGCTCAAGGTTCAGACATACATGGCGGCGGCCATCTTGGATTTTGACGTGGCGACCCAATTTTCGATAGCTTTCTTCCTTATGACTAGATACACCCACACACAAGATTAGAAGTTGGTACTTCGCTTATTTTTCAAGATATTCAGCTCACAAGGTTCAGACATACATGGCATCAGACATACATGGCGGCGGCCATCTTGGATTTTGACGTAGGTTGCACCCACACACCAAATTCGAATGCGGTCCTTCGCTTATGCACGCACGCCCGCACGCACGGACGGACACACGGACGGAGGGGAAAACCATAGTCCCCCTTTCGCTCCGCGGTGCGACGGGGGACAATAACCCCGCTAGAACCTGAAAGGTTGAAATTTTGAGCTTTTTCATTATTTGGAATGCCTGGCAGGTGGGAATATAAAGTTCGATTATGAAGGCACAAAGAAGGTATGACAGAAAGCCGAGGAACGTGTAAAATATTAATGCGAGTTTATGAGAAACACAGAGAGGAAGAGGCTACACTGTCGGTCCGTACCACATGTAGGCTGGCTTTGCCTTCGGTGGCGAAAGCATCACGAATGAGGGTGAAGAAATTCGGAGCAGAGCTTTCACCTACCCAAGTTTCAGCTTCCCTGCGACACAGAGCAAAACAAGCGAACCGTTACGATTGCATACCCAGTCACCAAAGCCCCGATATGCAGATCGACGGATGAAGCGATTCCTTTTCAATAACCGGAGCCTTTGATGAACAGCATTACATCATTTGGGTCAACGGCAGTACCCAATGTAAACGGACGGTATCGACAAGGTGTGCAGACCTGCCAGCAGGGAATGAAGATGAGAGCGATGACATCAGGGAAAAGAACAAAAAACAAACTGGAATATACAAGTCCATGTCGATCTATTTTCTAGAAAGAAAGTGGGAAAGCGATAGCCGGTCCAGGTTTGGGGTGCGGAAGTGGTTCCAGTGCTCTGTGGTTCCTAATTATCACTAAAGTAACGAAGGGCAGATGGCGGAGGAGCCAAGAGCTTACGTTTCTGCACGGGGGGCAGTAAGTTCCAAATCCTGCCCGTCCATGCCAGACGCGTCCACGGGTATCTCCGCCTCATCAGGTGTGGTTGGGGTTTCGACGAGCGTGGCACATGGACGTTTCCTGTGTCGCTCATCTCGCCCACGACGTCGGGGAAGCGGTAGCCCAGGCAAATCTGAGCAAAAAGTGAAAAGATGGCACAAAGATCATCAGGGTAATCGTTTAGCTCCAAGTACTATTTGATTTTTAATTGTGTAATGTATTCTGTCTCCTGGTGGGAGTACCCTTCTCAGTTTATCGGAGCTCGGGTCGGAGTACGGCTAAAGTACATGCTCGTCTGCTGGCCTTTGGTGGCCCCTTAAGGCCAGTTAATTATTATTTTTTTTGGATACAAGATCGAGGCTCGTGTAAGAGCTAACATTAATGACAAAAAAAAAACGGACACATAAGACGAAATAAAGGGAGCGGGAGACAAGATGGGGAGAGATGGGGAAGCAAACAAGTACAGCATTTGAGAGCAGAGACATCGGGAGATCTGTGGGAGGGAGAGGGCTTGGGGGGAGGAGGCACGGGAAGGGAGGCACGGGAGGCACGGGAGGAGGCACGGGAGGTGGGAGAGGTAAAAAAAACAACAAAAAAAACACCTGGACACTGCACGATATTGGGGTTAGAAGCAAAGCTAGAACCGGGTTTGGAACCTCTACGTAGGCCAAATGCCAATTTTGGACTTTCGGTGACATCAATGTTTAATCCATTATCATAAGATTGTTTTATGACACGCGTTGCCTTTTAAAAGATTTAAAAAACAACACAATTCAAATACCATGACCCTTCTTGCTCTTCGGGTCTTGAGTTCGAGCCCCTGTCGTGCCATTGAAATAACACCAGACGGGTCGACCTGGCCTGCCACCCTTCCGAGGTTGGCAAAATGAGTACCAGCCTACTGGGGGTAACAAGCCATTCGAGTATCCTGCGTCGGGGTGGCGACCCGTCCAGGATTGTGCCCAATAGCCAAATGAAACTGCTTGGCAGCTTTACGCGCCTCATGCCATGAAAAAATGATTATTATTTATTTAAGCAGTTCATCAAAAGGTCAAATTAGCAACTCATCTTGTTTGACTGGTACAGTGGTACAGCTTCTCTGCTTGCTTTGTAAAGAAAAAGTGTTCGGCCTAATTAAGGAGGATATTACAGCGCAATAATGGCCGCGAACAACTTTCGTACAACTGGATAAATTGTCAGTCAAACAACACTGGATTAACCCATTCCAGAGGTAGAGACAGAGGAAGTGACCTAAGCCGTTAAACCAACACCAGGCAAGGATGACCAGCTTAATGCCCGTCAATGTGCTCCTTGATCAAACAACTCATCTGCGACGAGAAACAAAGGCCTGACAAACTATCCAACATTTACCGACACAAATGACAAAGCGCATGCCCTTTTCTCTTGCTGATGTGCACTTACCAAATGGTTTGCCCTTTTTGGGAAGGTTAAGTCGGGTCAGTATGTCGTTGAAGGTCAGATCAGAGATCAACAAAGCAGGATGATTCTGCATCATCAAATTGGTGGGTTAACAAAGGGCAGAGAGGAAGCATGGATGGCATAGGTCAGTTTATACATTATACTATTACAGCACCTGACTTGAAAGAAGCATTTCCTTCGATTCAACCCATGAAGAACAACAAACGGAAAGCACAAGGAGACGCGCTACCAGTTGGCGTTTGCGCTTTATGGAATGGCTGCGCAACATGGCAAGCAGGTCGGACGCCTGGAGTTTTGGTCGACCTGGAAAGGGATGGACAGAAAAATTAGGGCTGCTGAAAACATTATTCGACCTAAATCTGATCATCTCAATAGTTCACAATCGTCATTCGCGGTGGCATAACATGGTTAGAACACCCATTCTCAGTCTGAACGGTCAGCAGTTCAAATCCGATCCCGGCAGAGTCAAACCAAACACATAACATGAACAAGGACAAGCAGTACGTGCGTGCTGCTTTCTTGCTTAACGCTCAGCATTTTAAAAGGCCAAGCAAGAGTTCCCGGAATCGCTGTTCTAATTCTGTTGGCATTTGAAAGAAATCAATTTTTTTTTTGTGGGTGCCTAAAGCTCATCCCTACACACTCTAAGGAATGGGGTTGGGGATAATTTAATATCATCTTTCATGTAGCGACAAAGGCTTAGGCACTATAGAGTGATTTTAAAAAAACCAAATCTAAAAAGAACGGAACTTTTTTTCCCCAAATCTTTCAAAAAATGTTTTGCCTAAAACAGTCCCCGGCACTTACTGATGAACATCTGAAAGTTTGATGAGGATCCTTCAAGTCATCTCTTGGAAAAGTGGTGTCAGACATACAGATGCTCGTTATACAAACACATACATGACACACACACACACACACACACACACACACACACACACACACACACACACACACACACACACACACACACACACACACACACACACACACACACACACACACACACACGCAGTTTTCAAAAGAGTGTTAAAACTTTAAACGTTTATTTACAAAGAAACAGAAACCTCAGGAACGTGACCAAACATTTCTTTAAAGCTTATTACCTGGTATTCTCTATCACTGATTGCTATTGCAGTAAAGTCACTGCTGGAGTTAGTGAGAGCCCAAGGTCTGAAATTGGCATTTACACAAAATCCTTGTAATTGACGTCTCTGTGTGTGCCCCACGACGGTTCAGACAGGCATTGATCCTGACTCCAAAGTTCTGTCCAACTTTCCTGTCGGTCTCATGTGGCACTGCCTAGAGGTAGTTTGACACCTCCTGCTTCAGATCATCCAGTGCGGCAGGGCAGTTGACGTAGACAGTGCCCTTGGCAGTCCCCCAGAACCGAGTAGTCCAGAGGGTTCAAGTCTGGGCTAAGGGGTGCCCAGTCATGAGCGGTACCCAGGGCAACGAGGCGGTTTCTGAAGAGCTGCTGCAGGAAAGTGATGGTGTCACCAGGTGTATGCGCGGATGCACCATTCTGCATAAATCAGGTCATGCTGAGCTGGTTTGGGTGACCTTTTGGGCTAGATCATTATGGAACTTCTGGAGCACGGCCCGGTAGCGCTCACCGTTGATCGTCACCGTCCTGCTGTTGTCATTCTCAAACCAGTAGGGCCCTAGCATTCACCATCTGGCATTGAAAGCGCAGAAGCATGTGACCTTGGGCCCTTTCAGGTACCTCGCAGTGATCTCCTCAGGTGGTTCTGCCCCCCAGAAAATGTTGTTGTGGTTGTTGATTTAGTCTCGTACCACAGACCCACCACTTTTGTATTCTGCTCTACGGTCAATGACAAAGTTGAGCTACAGAGCTAGAAATCCCAGGGAACCAATACCACGATAACCCCACCAAACCTTGAAAAGGAAAACGGTACAGGTCAAAAAACAAAGAAATAGCAGGAAGTCAAAGTTGTATCAATCTTTTTGAAACACCCTGTAAATATTACATACATGATAACCAAGGTGAATATTGTGAGACCTGGTATATCTCTATTCCATCTCCTGAGGCCAACCGACATGTGGGGATAGCAGGCAAAAACAACTTATTTACACACATACAACCGCACGCACGCACACACGGCTCTCTTATCGTATAGATAGAGCATGAGCAAACAACCATAGGTTGGCAACTATTGCCCAGGCTTGATGGGTCGCATGGATTCCTCCTGCATTGAAGTTCCTTGTAAGGAGTTCCCATTGTAAAGTGTGTAAAACGCCGATTTGTGTGAAAATCGCTGATGTGGAAGACGGGGTTAAAGAGGATACAAACTGACAAGTCGCCAAGGTATGTACAGTCACGTGAAAAAGTAAGTACACCCCATGTAAAGGTTTGACTTTTTCAACATATTTCAACATACAGCTATTTGATCTTCATTTCAACAATATTGATAGATAAAGGTGATATAATATAACAAATATCATGAAACATTTACATTTTGTAGTCCATTGTATAATTTAAATAAACATAAATGCAAATTTCGCATGTGGAAAAAGTAAGTACACCCTTGGCTCCAAGAGGTGGTATTGTCCCCTTTGGCAGAAACAACCTCAAGTAGGCGTTTCTTATAACTGTCTACCAGTCTCTGACATCGACTGGGAGAAATTTTTGCCCACTCCTCCATGCAGAATTCTTTCAGCTGTGTGATGTTTGAGGGGTTTCTTGCATGCACAGCTCGTTTCAACCCCCCCCCCCCCCCCCCACAACATTTGGATGGGATTCAGATCCGGGCTTTGACTTGGCCATTCCAGAACCCTCCATTTCTTTCTTTTCAGCCATTCCTTGGTGGATTTACTGGTATGTTTAGGGTCATTGTCATGTTGCAAGGTCCACCTTCGGTTGAGCTTCAACTTTCCGACAGATGGCCTCACATTATCCTCAAGCACCCTCTGGTACAATGAAGAATTCATAGTGGATTCCATGATGGTGAGCTGCCCAGGCCCTGATGCAGCAAAGCTGCCCCAAACCATAATATTTCCACCACCATGCTTTACAGTTGGTATCAGGTTCTTGTGGTCAAATACTGTCTTTGGTTTTCGCCAAACATATCTTCTGGTACTGTGGCCAAATAGCTCTACCTTTGACTCATCTATCCAGAGCACATTGTTCCAGAAGTGCTGGTCTTTGCCTCGGTGTTCATTGGCAAACTTTAGTCTTGCCCTGATGTTCTTTCTGGACAGCAAAGGTTTCCTCCTGGCACACCTCCCATGTCGATCAAATTTGTGCAGCCTCTTTCTAATGGTAGACTCGTGCACTTTGACATCAACAGTGGCAAGAGCTACCTGTAGGTCCAGTGATGACATTCTGGGGTTCTTAGAGACACCTTTCAACATCTTCCGGTCTGCTTTCGGGCTGAACTTGCTGGGGCGGCCTGGTCTGAACAAGTTAGCAGTTGTTTGGAATCTTCTCCACTTGCAGATGATCTTCTGGACAGTCAAATGATTGATTTCAAATTGTTTGGAGATCTTTTTAAATCCCTTCCCAGACTCGTAGGCATCTATAACCTTCTTTCTGAAGGCCTCAGAGAGCTCTTTTGATCTAGGCATGGTGACACCGCACACTTCAACAACAAAGAGCAAACCAAACTAAATGTCTGAGGTTTAAATAAGACAGGTTCCTCCAAGATCCTCTCTAACGATGTTCTAATCATTTGCACCTGAGCTGGTGCACCAGATTCTAATTTTAGGTATTTGAAGTAGTGATAAATGTAGGGGTGTACTTACTTTTTCCACATGCGAAATTTGCATTTGTTTATTTAAATTATACAATGGACTACAAAATGTAAATGTTTCATGATATTTGTTATATTATATCACCTTTATCTCTCAATATTGTTGAAATGAAGATCAAATAGCTGTATGTTGAAATATGTTGAAAAAGTCAAAACTTTACATGGGGTGTGTTTACTTTTTCACGTGACTGTATATACCTGTGGCTAGACGGGACGCTGCTCCCTGTTACCTGTAAAGCAATTCTGTGGTTCCCAGGGTGATGTGGTTATCTGCCAAACCCACCGATTTAAAGTTGCGACACCGATGTCCCCAAAGTCGCACCTTTCACAAACGCACCACGCTGTGTACCCTGTTTATGTCTAATTAATTACTCTGTAGGAAACCTGAACCCTCGTCTCAACAGCGGCTCAAACGATCCTGCTTCGAACTGCACAGACCCTGAAACGTTATGCAACTGTCGTTTGAAACCCACCTGTTTTGTTTTCCCAATCAAGGTAACGGTTTCAATGTGCTCCCTTGAGGTGCGCTCTCATTTCGGAGCGACTCACGGGATGATTCCCACCTCGTTAATGGTTTTATTTTGTTTCGTTTTTCTTGATGTTTCGATGAATTGTAATTACGTAGTTCAATTACTGTGCAGGTAAATGAAGAGAAAATGCTCCCACCTCTCACGTACTGTAATTTAAAATGCCGTGTAGTACATCAGTTGGTTACGAAGGGGATTTTCTTTTACTGGGGAATGTGGATTTAGATATCGTCGTACTTTCTCAAAGAAAATACCGCAAATTGCACAACAAAGGTAAATATAGATTTTTTTTAATAAACGTATTCAAAGCAAAAACACACAAAGGATCAGGACCCAACAGAACAAAAGGAACAGCAGAAGAAGGGGAGGGGGGGGGGAAACAACGAGTAGAGCCGAAGGACAAAATAGACGGAGATGCAGGTAATGATGAAGGGTAGGTGAGTATGCAAGAGGTGGAAACAGGTGATTGATACATAAGGAACATTTTGGGGGAAGGGGGTGGCGTGGCAGTGGTTTAACGGAGGTAGACAATATCTTGGTTTTGGATTGGGTCAATCTGAGATGGTGGTGAAAAGCTGTTGAAGGCCTGGAGGGAAGAATGAGATTGAAGAGGATGCGGAAGTTGGTTCCACAGGTGAGGGGAGGGTGGGGGTGGTGCATAACACGGAAAGAGCAGAGGGTTTAAGACCAGAAAGGAGGCAGTAGAAGACAGAGAGACGACTAACCTGAAGTGGTAGACCCATCGACTCAGCTTCATTGTGGGAGATTTCAATGATCTTGAAGGCCTTAGTTTTCCACAGCGTCAAACTGAGTACGTTGTGAGGCAGGGGAGCCAGCCCAGAGGGGAGATCAGTACTCCATCAAGCTGCGGATGAAGGCCTTGTAGGTGGATGGAAGTTCAGGTGTGCCAAGGAAGGAAGCTGCGGATAAAGGCCTTGTAGGTGGATGGAAGTTCAAGTGTGCCAAGGAAGGACTTTGTACGACGGAGGATGCCCAGTTGGTAACTGCCTTTGGAGGTCAACTTTGAAATGAGGTTTGCCCACGAGATATCAAGGCTGATAGTGAGACCCAGAAATATGAAGAAAAAAAAAAAAAAGAAAAAAAAAAACCTTTAGAGGCCATTTTTCCCCGCAAGCAGGGGTTGGCCTTTTTCGGGGACCGTGGTTGTTGTTGTTTCTTGGTCCCCGTTTTGAAGCAATGTTTTACGGCCGGATGCCCTTCCTGCCGCCAATCCTTTTTGTCGCCTTTTACGACAAACAGGGAATTACCAGTGAACTGGTACTCAAATTTGCCGACCTCGGAAGGATGACAGGCTGAGTCAACCCCCCTGGCGTTAATTCAACGATCGACCGGGATTCGAACCCAGGATCCCAGGATCCTAAGCTGGCACCCTAGCCGCTAGCCCAACACCAGGCTGGAGAGAACAACACCAGCAACACCTGAGACCCAGGAATATGAATGACCAAACATATTTGAGAGGGTCGCTGAGAAAGTAGATGGGAGGGTTTGCCAGATGTTCTTTTCGGATAAATCATAAGTGTGAGATTTGTCAGGATTAAAAGACATATTCCAAGTGTTTAACCAGCTCGTGATTTTGTCAAGGTCTGAAGAAAGGGAAGAGGCGGCTGCCTATCTGTCTGAAGGATGAGGGATGTCACAGCAGAGATTGGATTCAACAGCGAAGAGATAAAGAGGATTTTCCAGAGTCAGAAAGATCCTTGATGAAGATCAGGAATAGGATGGGGGTATCGCAGGCCTTTTCGGGGAGAGAGATGAAAAAATTCCCTTGAGAGCCACATGTTGGCTACGAGAGTAGGGGATAACAGTACACAGAAGCACACAAACAACAACCACAGCCACAATGACAGCAGCAACAATGTGCTATTAAAGACTTTCATTTTACATCCCCATTGAGACTCACAGATAGACTTGAAATGTTTGCAAAGTAAAACGTGCTGTCGTTTGAGCCCGTCAGCGAAACTATGCTTCCAAGAGTGAAGCTTCCCAGAGAAAAGTCGATGGGGTGCCCACACAAATCCCCACGCTTCCCACCAAAAGCAAAAGGGAATAAAACTTTGAGTTCAAAAAAGAACTTCTGTTTTGACCCTTGTTGCCCTCAATCACCACCGCTTGGGCGTGAACAGGATGTTGATAACATAAAAAAAGTTCCATTTAAAAATGTTTATAAATGTGCCCGTAATTGCACTTTTGGTATTTAAACTTTTGACCCCATCCAAAAGGAATTCGCATAAATTATTAATCTTTATTAATCAAAAATTGATAAATTTGATTTAAACCACCTTTAGATGGTGGTTTAAATCAAATTAAATATTTATTATTAAATATTTTTATTATTAAAATTTTTATTTATTATTGTTCGGGTTAGGGTTAGGGTTGTTAGGGTTGTTAGGGTTAGGGTTAGGGTTGTTTTTTTATTTTTTTTATTTTTTATTTATTATTAAACAAACTAAAAATTAAATATTTTTTTTTATCAATAATTAAAAAATTGTTATCAATAATCAAAAATTAGAATTAGCAAAAGGGAGAGCCAAAAATTATACTGCTCTCGCACCTTGCCACGTGTTGATCAGGACTACCAAGTTTGGTGAAATTCTGCGCATTCGTTGAGGAGGATAGATGACAGGTGGATGGAGCCGGTTACAATATCCCCCATATTTTTATTTTTAAGCCTGGAGATAATATTAATCTACAGTATTTATATAATGCCAATATATCTGACATCAAGACCTTCAAAGGCACTCCGTTATAAAGTGGGCCAAGCCTGTTCGATGATCGCCAATCTGTGGATGTTTGCCCGTGCTCTATGTTTTTAAAATGCCGAGAGTCTAGCAAGGAAGCAGCAGGTACCATTCTAAAAGGATTTGGTACACGGCAGCTCGGGTGGTACCACCGAGCTCCAAGACTCAGAACGGGCAATCTAACTATGACACCACTTTGTAACAAATCAAAATAAAACCTCAAATTAAACATCAGATCCGAATCAATCAGCAGGAGCAGCAGTGAAAACCTTTGATCATTGATAAGTTATAAAAATATCAGAATGTTATCAAATTCATCCGCAGCTCTATGGAATACTGCTCTCCCCTCTGGTCTGGTGCTCCTGCCTCACACCTAGCTGTTGCTCTTCACGCTGTTGAAACCAAAGCGTTCAGAATCATTGGAATCTCCCACGATGAAGCTAACTCCAAGGGCCTTTCACTCACTCAACGCAGGCAGGTTGGTGGTCTTTCCGTCTTCTACCGACTCCTCTCTGGCCTTGCCCCCCCAGCCCTCTCTGGGCTCTGTCCCCCAAATATTCCTACAGGTCGCACAAGATCTGCCTGCAACCCTCTTATGGTTAAACTGCCAAAATCAAGACTTTCTGCTCACCTTCACTCCTTCATTCCTCTTTTCTCCTGCCTCTGGAACAAACTCCCTCACTCTCTCCAATCCCACTCCACCCTCCAGGTCTTTAAAACAGCTGTTCACCACCATCTCTTATCCTCCCCCATCCAAAACCTTGATCTTTTCTACCCCCGCTAATTTCGGTCCCCTTGTGTTTTATACCTCTCCCCCCCCCCCCCCTCCCCTTCCCATGCCTCCTGCCCCCAAGCCCTCTCCCTCCCACACTTCTCCCTGCTCTCAAATGTTGTGGTTGTGTGCTTCCCCTTCTCTCCCCATCTTGTCTTCCGCTCCCTCTTTTTGTATATTTTGTTTGTCTGGTTGATTTGTTTGTGAAATAAATGTTAGCTCTTTCACGAGCATCGATTCAGTATAAAAAAAATAAAATAAAAAAAAATAATCACCATTCACGTCAGTACATCTTCCCTTCGGCAACATTATTCAAGCAGCTGCGCCCGTTTCACTTGTGGAACACCACGAATGAAGCCATTAGGCCCGTGCATGAAACCCACAAATTTATTACGTTTTTGATTTCTCAAACAGCAATTTCATAAACTACGAATACACAATTCCAGAAATATGAGGATTAAAAGATTTGTCATAAAATGATAAAAATATGGATGAAAAGAAATAGAAATGATATGAAGGAAACGCTTTGTGTAATGAATGAGTAATGATGGGAAGGAAATACTTTTCGTAATGAATGAGTAATGATGTGAAGGAAGCACTGTGCAACGAGTAATGATGTGAAGGAAACGTTTTGTGTAACTAGAGAGTTTGTAGAACACGATATGCCGCGCAGTGTTCAAGTATATACAACAGTAGGGTCTTGCCGTTCAGGGGGGTTACGTTCTTGAAAATCCCCGTGAAACACAAATCTGCAAACTTAAGGAGGTAATGGGGAAAATATAATTAGGGACTTCAACTTTAAAATTTGTCCAAACTGTACCCTTAATTATCATGTTTGTGCATTGTTTTGTGATATTTATTTTTATGAATAAAAGCGTTATTAAATAAAGTTAATTTTCTTGAGTTTTATTATTACTAGTACACCCGGTGATTTCATTAGTAAAAGTACGAGGCGTTGCAGAGCAACGCAGAGCCGCTACGTGCCAGGAATATGTGTGAGGGCAAGGGAGAGGGGAGGAAAGGGGTGTTGGAATGGGGGAGGGAAGAGTGGAGGGAAGGGAGGAGGGGAGGGAGGGGAGGGGAAGGGAGGAGAGGGGGAGAGGGAGGTGAGAGAAGGAGGAGGACACGGGGAGGGAAGGGGGAGGGAGGAGAGTGGGAGAGGGAGGTGGAGAGGAGGAGGAGGGGATGGGGAGGGAAGGGGGGAGGGAGGGATGAGTTGGGGGAGGAGAGGAGGAAAGGGAGGGAGGAAGGTGAGGTAAGTGGAGAGGAGGAGGAGGGGAGGGAGAGAGGAGAGGGAGAGGAGGGGTAGGGAGGTGGGTGGAAGAGGGAGTAAGAGAGAAGGGGGGAAAGGAGGGAAAGGGAGGATGAAGAGTGAGGGGAAGGAGAAAGAAGAAGGGGGGAGGGAGGGGGAGGGGAAGCCTCACCACATGGTCAAAACTGCAGTCAAACTGTAGTTAAATACTGAACCGATACTCACCAAATTTGTTTTACAAAGGCCTTTATCGACCTCGGTGAATATGAAAGCCAAAGACGGACATCGAATCGGAGTTAAAATGAGTCTGAGGTCCGGAAGAACATTTAAATCCATTGCGATATGCAGCCTGTGACTGCTCGTTGCATCATTTCCTGGAAGTGTGGCTATGCCACTGATGCAGTGCCCGTTACCAGTATTCTGATACTGATTTTGCCGACCTCAGAAGGATGACTGGCTGAGTCAACCCACCTGGTGTTATTTAACGGAACGACAGGGGCTCAAACTCAATACCCTAAGATATTAAAGCAGGCAATTTAACCCTTAAGCCAACACCAGGCTAATTTTCCTGTATGAAGACCATAAAATAAAGTGCATTTTCTTGGGTTATTAAGAGCATGACATTTACCTTTAATAAGAATGATTATAAACTTGATCCAATAATATTGTCGCGTGATTGTCCTCAGTGAAGACCGGGCAATCACGGATGGAAACAAGCTTAATGAGGCAACAATCAATGGTGGATTTCCTATACACAAGCGGGAGGAATAAGGAAAGAAGAAGAAGCGGCGAGATTTACCTCACAGTCCGCGCGCGCCAGCGTCTTCACCCTGTGGAAATTAACTTGCACGAACGAGTTTTAGAATCAAAGGGAAAATAATGAAAGGATTTATTTAATAAATATCGGGACAAGGAAACGCGACAATAAAAACTAAACCCCTATATCGGGACGTCCCCACACAGACTTTAACTACACAACAAATGGAAAGGATAAATGAAAGAAACCGTGGTGTGCGCGTTTGTGCTGGCTTAGCTTCGTCTGGCAGTCAGGAATCGTTCGGCTGTTTAGGCTCCGTCAGGCTCCGGTGTTGGCACGAATCAGGCCTCCCCGCGCCCCCGTTCACCAGGCCTCGATGCGTCCTTGTTCACGGTCCTTCAGGCCTCACCGAGCGCCTCGCTCACACCTGGCTCGTCACGCTTCAGCGGCGAGCCTCGCCCGTACGTCCGTCGTTCACACGCGAACACAGAGAAGAAGAATCATCAGTGCTCCATCTCTCCAACGTCTTTTGAACTCCTCGTTCCTCCACCAAAGTCCGAAGGCAAGAGAAGGTCCAGCGCAAAGGGACAGTCCAAAGCAAGAGGGCAAAGTGTTACATATTTATGTGAATGTATGTGAATTACCATTCAGGTCTTTGCTTATCCGTGTGTAGTATATTAAGTTGTTGTGTAGTTGTTGTGGTTGGAGGGTCAGGAGCCCTTCTGAGGGAGTGGCCGGAAACGGAAGTGACCGGAAACGGAAGAGGAAAAGACACGAGGAAAAAAGGACGAGTATTATTCTTCCTCGCCCCGCTCCGACAAAAGGTGGGATCGACTTTGCGCTGCGTGGAACAGCGGCGTTCCGAAGCCTGTCTGGCGAGAGGAATTACCGGAACGTGTACCTGCCCGGTGGAGACGTCAAGTTGACGTGGGGCCGTGCATCGAACCCGCGTCTGGCCTCGTTCGCGGCACCGTCCAAACAGACGCGTGCGGGTCGCACGTTGGGGCCTAACGCGCCTTGCAAGCGGCGTGGGGTTTGGCTTGCTCTACCGTATCCGCTTCGCGTGGCCACGAGGGGCTGCAGCCTCGGTGCCTGGTACGATACCTGCCCGGTGGAAAAACGTCCACCCGGGGTTCGTTCAACCGCCCGAGAGCGGCGACGGCGACCATCATCTTGGTCAGGAGGGGCCCAGAGACATTGTGCGGGACCGAGACCAAAAGGGTGTCGTGAGTACTCACCGGGACACACATGTATAAGATGGCCATCTTACTCATAGGGAATTGATTGGGGCTGGGGAATTGTTGATGGTAGTGTATTGTTGATTGCTCGGGGAAAATCTCCGTGGTTGTGTCATTGAAACATTGTTGATGGTTGTGTATTGTTGATTGCTCGGGAAAAATCTCCGTGGTTGGGTCATTGAAATTGTATGGTATCATTACCATTGGAAATATATCCTTGAACATCAGTTGTCTCCTGGGTGAAATTCATATGGATTGCGTGGCGAAAGCGCATATATAATACAGCTTGCTGGCGGAGTTCCTCTCACGGTCCGGGGGTCACCGAGACCAGGTATTCACCGAGGGGACCACGTAACAGAATTGGGGGCTCGTCCAAATTACGATTTGCGGTTTCGCAATTGGGTCTACGTCCGGGATTTAAAATTGTATAAAATAATAAAATAATAATTTTTTTATTAATTAAAATTTATTAATTAATTATTAATTGGTAAAAAAAAATTTGAGAAATTGGGGTAAAGTCTTGGGTGGAGGTTAACAGGTGTTAACGATAGGCACCATGGCGTTTGTGGCACAGAACTTTGGGGTAACCCCGAGTGAGGCACAGTTCCGAGCGTTGCTAAAGTCGGACCTCTTGAAATTGGCCAAACACTTTAACTTGGAGGTCCGAACTAATTTGAGGAAGGCAGAGTTGCAGGCCACGGTGATACAATCTATGGTGGGATTAGGAACATGGGACGAGTTAGCCTGGGAGTGGCTACCCGAAGAACCAGAAGACGTTGAGCTCCGGAAACTGGAGTTGCAATTACGGAGCCAGGAAAGGTTAAAAGAAGAAGAAAGGAAAGCAGAAGCGAGGAGAGAAGAGAAACAAGCAGAGGAAAGGAGAGTGGAACGAGAACTCCAGGAAAGGTTAAAAGAAGAAGAAAGGAAAGCAGAAGCGAGGAGAGAAGAGAAGCAAGCAGAGGAAAGGAGAGTGGAACGAGAACTCCAGGAAAGGTTAGAAGGGAGAAAAGCAGAGGAGAGGAGAGCTGCAAGGGACCTCGAAGCAGAGGAGAGAAAAGCGGAAAGGGAATTAAAGGAACGTGACATGGAGCTTCAGCAAGAAATCAAATTCAAGGAGCTGGAGTTAATGAGAGAACGGGGAGAGGCACCACCCTTGCTGACGGGGTCGACACCTAACCAGAAAACCTGGGATGTGGGCAGACATGTGAGGCTGGTTCCACCGTTCAGTGAAAAGGAAGTCGCGAAATTTTTCCCACACTTTGAGAAAGTGGCTCGACAATTAAACTGGCCGGAGGAGGCCTGGACCATACTCGGGCAAAGTGTGCTGGTGGGGAAAGCTCAGGAAATTTATTCGGCGCTACCAATGGACCAATGTGCAGATTATGAGGTACTGAAGAAGCACATCCTCAAGGCCTATGAGTTGGTTCCGGAAGCTTACAGGCAAAAATTCAGGAATGCCAGGAAGAGGGAGAGTGAGACCCATGTGGAGTTTGCCAGAGTGAAAGAAAACATGTTTGATCGGTGGTGTGAGTCAAAAGGAGTCGGGAAAGACTTCGAAACATTGCGGGACTTGATCCTGGTGGAGGAATTCCAGCAGTGTGTCCACGAGGACATCAAAGTGTACCTGCAGGAAAAGAAGGTACCAAAGTTGTGGGACGCAGCCACCATGGCAGATGATTATGCCTTAACCCACCGAATAGGGGTCCACGAACCTAACTCCTCGCCTAGATCTCCGCAGGGGAGGTGGGGAACAGCAGGTGCGGAGAACGACCATACATGGCGGCGGCCTCGAGATGATTATGGGGACAACTATGATACCCCACCGGTTCGAAATCAGAGGGATGCGGGCCCAAGACAAACTTATAGTTCGGGGGGCCCGAGGCAGACCCCGAGTTTTTCCTCCGGGCCTACTTGCGCGTTTTGCAAGAAACCTGGACACTTGATGTCCAGTTGTTACCTCATGAAAAGGGACAACCCAGAGCGGAGTCCGACTATTACAACTCCGAATGCGATGGCTAGCGTAAGAAATCGCCATCAAAAGGGTTACCAACCATTTATTTCAGAGGGGTTTGTGTCACTGGATGGAGCCTCGACTAACCGGAGACCGGTTAGGATATTGAGGGACACAGGGGCCCATCAATCTTTAATGCTTGAAGGCATTTTGCCATGGTCCGAGGAGACGGCAACGGGGGATAGTGTGCGTTTACAGGGGATCGGGGGCGGTGTTAGTGCTCCCCTTCAGGTCATCCAGTTGGAGTCCGATTTGGTGTCAGGACCGGTCACCGTCGGTTTACAAGCCACGCTTCCTGTAGAGGGTGTATCCGTGGTTATCGGGAATGATTTGGCCGGGGGTCAAGTTTATGGTAACCAGAGGGTTGGTAAAGAGCCCAGCAGGGAAAATAACACCGCACCAGCTCGGGATGGCGACAAAAGTGCCAAGTTATTTGTAGGGGGACTGAACTTCAAAACAGAGGAAGAAGTTCTGACCTCTGTCTTCAACAGATATGGGCCGCTGGTGGAAGTGCGGTTGGTAAGAGACTGGGAAACGCAACAGTCAAGAGGGTTCGGCTTTGTCACGTTTGCCAGCACAAAAGACGCCAGAGAGGCAGAGAAGAATTGGAATGGCAAGGATTTGGAGGGTCGGACCATAACAGTAGGGAAGGCATTTCGTAGGCGTCGAGAGGTCTACAGGAGAGGACAACTGGGCGGTAGTTTTGGTGGTGGCCGCAATCAATATTATTATGGAGGCTCCCTGAGTTACAGCAGCTCCCGAAGGAAGGATTGTCAAAGTAGTGGCCGAGAAGGAGACCGCTATTCATGGGACTACAGGGACAAGTGGTCCCACCATAATTATTAGGGAAGTTCTGAGAAGTTGAAGCACTGAAGGCGGCGGAGCCGCCGAGCCAAGATTCCGACACGAAGTAACCGTGAACGCCGTTCCTAAAGGCGTCCATGTAGTGAACTTTCATGCACGGACTAACCGTGAACTCCACGTTCCTCAAGGCGCCCATGTAGAGAACTTTCCTGCACGGACTAACCGTGAACTCCGCGTTCCTAAAGGCATCCATGTAGTGAATACTCGGCTTGGCCTCCCGGAAAAAGTGCTATCGAGTTGCCTAACTTTGGATCTTTGATCAACCCCTTAACCTTCATTCCCAAGAAACTGACGGTCAAAGTCAGAGGGTCATGAGATGGAGTTTGATTTGGCAGGGACAATGTCGTTGTTGGTACTTAGTCCAGAGGGAGTAATCTGGAGGGGTTGTGGTGAAATTTTGGTTGCTTTATTTTTAAGTGATAACTGTGCCCGGGGGGAACGGATAATGTGGGGGGGGGGGGTTGAGTTATCTGGTTTGTTTCTCCAAATTGGCCGGCAACGAAAGTTTTCGCTGGGTTCAAACTTTCTTTCTTGAAGGGGGGGAGTGTTACATATTTATGTGAATGTATGTGAATTACCATTCAGGTCTTTGCTTATCCGTGTGTAGTATATTAAGTTGTTGTGTAGTTGTTGTGGTTGGAGGGTCAGGAGCCCTTCTGAGGGAGTGGCCGGAAACGGAAGTGACCGGAAACGGAAGAGGAAAAGACACGAGGAAAAAAGGACGAGTATTATTCTTCCTCGCCCCGCTCCGACAAAAGGTGGGATCGACCTTGCGCTGCGTGGAACAGCGGCGTTCCGAAGCCTGTCTGGCGAGAGGAATTACCGGAACGTGTACCTGCCCGGTGGAGACGTCAAGTTGACGTGGGGCCGTGCATCGAACCCGCGTCTGGCCTCGTTCGCGGCACCGTCCAAACAGACGCGTGCGGGTCGCACGTTGGGGCCTAACGCGCCTTGCAAGCGGCGTGGGGTTTGGCTTGCTCTACCGTATCCGCTTCGCGTGGCCACGAGGGGCTGCAGCCTCGGTGCCTGGTACGATACCTGCCCGGTGGAAAAACGTCCACCCGGGGTTCGTTCAACCGCCCGAGAGCGGCGACGGCGACCATCATCTTGGTCAGGAGGGGCCCAGAGACATTGTGCGGGACCGAGACCAAAAGGGTGTCGTGAGTACTCACCGGGACACACATGTATAAGATGGCCATCTTACTCATAGGGAATTGATTGGGGCTGGGGAATTGTTGATGGTAGTGTATTGTTGATTGCTCGGGGAAAATCTCCGTGGTTGTGTCATTGAAATATTGTTGATGGTTGTGTATTGTTGATTGCTCGGGAAAAATCTCCGTGGTTGGGTCATTGAAATTGTATGGTATCATTACCATTGGAAATATATCCTTGAACATCAGTTGTCTCCTGGGTGAAATTCATATGGATTGCGTGGCGAAAGCGCATATATAATACAGCTTGCTGGCGGAGTTCCTCTCACGGTCCGGGGGTCACCGAGACCAGGTATTCACCGAGGGGACCACGTAACAAAAGGGAAGAGACCAAATGCCGGTGAGCGAGAGGTTTTACTGGCCGTCTCGTGATGTCAGCTCGCTTCCCCTCCAACCAGCGCGTCGCCCCTTGACCTCTCGAATCTTCCAATAGTGTCCGTCCCCTCTCGTTGGCCGAGAGCTTTTTTTGCCCTTCGTGTCAGGCCATTGGTTGGTGGCCAATCAGTGTGTCGCTCCTTCCACCAATCACGGGTAAGCACCGTATCCCTGCGTACACCGTATCCCTGCATGTCGTAAGAGGCGACTAAAAGGGTTGGCTTCAGGAAGGGCATCCGGCCATAAAAACATTGCCTCAAAAAGGGAACCATGACAATTACAATTACATATGGGCAGGGTACAGCCCGAAGTACCCCGTGGGGGACCTCACTTCCTCTCGTCAAAACTATGTTGACCTGAAAATGGACATATGTTGTAAGCAGGAGATGAGATGGAAGGGAAGTGGGGTGAGAATGGTGAAGGGTAGGCAGGGACAGCAATACAAGTTTGTGTGGCAAGGGTGCCCAGAAGGTGTGCATGGTGTTGATGTCCTGTTTTCTGAGGGGTTTGTAGACAGCGTGGTGAGTGTGACTAGAGTGAGTGAAAGGTTGATGATGTTGAGAATGATTATTGAAAAGCTCTTGGTGAACGTCATCTCGGGATATGCTCCGCAGGTCGGTCGGAGCAATGAAGAGAAGGACAAGTTCTGGTGTGCGATAGAGAAGCTGATGGAAACCGTGAAAGATGAGGAAGTTGTTGTGGTAGGAGGAGACCTAAATGGACATGTGGGAAGGAGTATGGATGGTTTTGAGGGAGTTCATGGGGGTTACGGATATGGTGTGAGAAATGGAGAAGGTGAAAGGATTTTGGAGTTTGCTGATGGAGCTGGTTTGTTGATTTGTAATACTCAGTTCCAGAAAGAGGATAATGAGCTTTTACATAGACGTCAGGTGGGTCGAAGACAACCGTTGACTACCTGCTGGTGCGTAGGCGAGATAGGGAGCACCTCCGAAACACAAAGGTGATCCCGGCGGAGGAGGCTGTTTCACAGCACCACTTGGTTGTCTGCGACATAAGGGTGAAAGGTGCGAGGGGAGCTCGACGGGTGAAGTACCAACCGAGAATGAAGGTGTGGAGGTTGAAAGAGGTGACAATGAGGGAGGCATTAAAAGAGAGGCTGAGTAGTGAGTATGGTAGAGGATGATGTGGTTGAGCTTGAAAGTGGTTGGATGTCAATGAAAGATAGTCTGTTGGGAGCCGTTGGTGAGGTATGTGGATGGACCAAAGGACCGAGGCACTCGGAAACATGATGGTGGGATGATGAAGTTGGAAAGCGGATTGACGAGAAGTGGAAGAAGTTCAAGGAGTGGCAGAAGGCGAAGGGTACGGGGACAGAAAAGGCAGCGCATGAACATTATAAGGCAGGGAAAGAAGGCTGCAAAGAAAGAGGTAAGTAGGTGATAAATGTTGCTTCTGGGACACCTCCGTTTAACATGGGAAATCCCTATCTAATGTCATTTACCCCTTGTCTTTTTCAAAAATCATAAACACCTCTATTTCTCCCTCTATGAACCTATAATCCTTCTCACCTTATGAACCTATGATCCTTCTCGCCTTATGAACCTATGATTTTCTTCCTTTATGAACCTATAATCCTTCTAGCCTTATGAACCTATGATCATTCTCACTTCCATGTAAATTTCCCTCTCACCATCACTTTTCTTCATTTCCCCTTAACACCTCTATTCCTGACCCCCTTGGTCTTATGGGCCTTTTTCTCTTACTATCAATGATCATTGTTGTTCATTGATCATTGATCATTGATTATGTTCGGGTCCTGTGCCACACACTTTTTGTTAAGCTCCGCGCCACTTTTTGTTAAGCTCCGCGCCACTTTTTGCTAAGCTCCGCGCCACTTTTTGTTAAGCTCCGCCCACTTTTTTGTTAAGCTCCGCCCACTTTTTGTCAATCCCCGCCCCGTTTTGGTAGGCCCCGCCCACGTTTTACTAAAGCCCACCCACTTTATAAACTCTCCAGCATTACATTATTTTTAGTTAAGACATTACATCATTTTCTGTTGAAACATTACATCATTTTCTGTTGAAACATTACATCATTTTCTGTTGAAACATTACATCATTTTCTGTTGAAACATTACATCATTTTCTGTTGAAACATTACATCATTTTCTGTTGAGACATTACATCATTTCCAGTTAAGACATGCCCAGACTTGCCCAGACTTGCCCACACTTGCCCAAGGGAATTTCCACAGGAAATGACACACCCAGTCTTTCTTATAAAAGGCACTAACCACACAGGCCTTTTCAAACACACTTTCTGCTTCACTTGAGAATGGACTACTATGCTGAAAAGGAGTTGGATAACTTTGACATTCCTTGGAGTCCTACTACCTGTGTGGAGCTCAACCTTCAGATTGATGAACTGGACTCGAACCTCTTATCAATGGAGGTAAGTTTATTTATTTATTTATTTATTTATTTATTTTTTTTGTATTTCTTTTTTTGTATTTTTGTATTTTTTTTTTTTTTTTTTTTTTTTTTTTGTATATTTTATTTTTGAATTTTTTTTTTTTTTTTTGTATTTTTTTTTTTTTTGTATATATATATATATTTTTTTTTTTTGGATTTTTTTTTTTTGGATTTTTTTTTTTTTTGTATTTTTTTTTTGTATTTTTTTGTATTTTTTTTTTTTGTATTTTTTTGTATTTTTTTTTTTTTTTTTTTTTTTTTTTTTTTTTTTTTTTTTTTTAGATAAGACTCGTGCAAGAGTCAGCAAAGTTTCTTTTAATATTCATAGAGCTTGATTTATATAAATAATAATATTGTATTAAATTAATACGTTGTTATTTTCTCTCACAGGAAATTGTATCTGAGATACAAAATGAAAATACCACTTTTGCCACAACCTGGGGTGAAATGATGATTGATTTGTTTGAAGACCTTTTGAACAACCAAGACCCACAGAACGAGTTCTACCTTGATGACCCAGCCAAAGAGTTATACCGTGGAGACTCACTAAATTTGGGAAAAACAAATTATGAGGTCTGCCTAGATGGTTCTAACTGTGGAGCCTACCTTGGAGACTCACTAAATTTGGGAAAAACAAATTATGAGGTCTGCCTAGATGGTTCTAACTGTGGAGCCTACCTTGGAGACTCACTAAATTTCATAAAATTAGGAAAAGAGTTTTACCATGGAGACTTTGAAAACTGGTTTCGTTTTGGAGACTCTAGCTGTGTGGAGCTAAACCTTCACCTTGATAAACTCGATTCAAATTTCTCATCAATGAAGGTAATATTTTATTTTAATATACATATAATAATTGTGTATTAAATGTAAAAAATAATTAATTAATACGTTGTTATTTTCTCTCACAGGAAATTGTATCTGAGATTCAAAATGAAAATACCACTTTTGCCACAACCTGGGGTGAAATGATCGATTTGTTTAAAGACCATGACCAAGAGAATGAGTTTTACCTTGATAATCCAACGAAAGAGTTTTACCTTGGAGGCTCTTTGGATTCTAAAGCAATGAACAATGTTCTTTCTTTAATGACGTTTGATTTAAGGTAAGTTCAGTTGATTAATAATCAATTAAAGTATATGTTATTTCATTCAATATTAGATAAGTAATATATTTCTTTTTTACATGTATTTCAGCAATATCAAGAAAGTTCGGGGAAGAAGATGCTGGAAAATACTTTCTTCCCATTTCTACTTTTTCCAACTTGAAAGCCTTGAAAGACAGAATTGGAGGAAGAGGAAAAATATATATATTGAAATACGTATTAAAAAACATTTTAAAAAAATATTGAAATACGTATTAAAAAAAGAAAAGGAAAAAAAGATTATGCTAGGGTTAGGGTTGGGATTTTGAATGTGAGGGTTAGGGATGGGGTTGGGTTAATGGGTTAGGGATGGGTTGGGTTAGGGTTGGGATTTTGAATGTGAGGGTTAGGGATGGGTTGGGTAAGGGATGGGGATGGGTTAGGGATTGGGTTGGGTTAGCGTTCTGGATGTGAGGTGAATTTTTGAATGAATGTCAAACCTCACAGACTCATTTATCTTATATTATCATTGAATTGTTTTAAAAAAGTTGGGAAAAGATAAATAGAATTGGAAGGTCATACAAAGAGATGGAGTTAAGAACTTTTTTTAATGGTTGATGTAATGGATTCAGTTGTTTTGACTAACAAATATGGTGTTTTAATGTGGGGGTTGGGTTAGGGTTTGTACATTATTATGACCCACTCACACACACACAAAAGTTAAGCCCCAACTAAAAAGTTGTGGGATTCTGTGTTTGGGGTTCACAGATTTAAAAACGTATCCCCATGATACACACAAAAGTTAAGCCCCAACTAAAAAGTTGTGGGATTCTGTGTTTGGGGTTCACAGATTTAAAAACGTATCCCCGTTATACACACAAAAGTTAAGCCCCAACTAAAAAGTTGTGGGATTCTGTGTTTGGGGTTCACAGATTTAAAAACGTATCCCCATTACATTTTTTTATTTATTTATTATTTTCAAGGGTTATCAGCTTTGTTTTTTGTAATTCCTGTGAATAAAATGACCCTAAGATTTCTTCTCCATTTAAATCATATAATTTGTAGGTCCAAGGGACTGTATCCATTACATCAACGATTTTAAATAATTCATTAGTCCATTTTTTTGTATAACCTTTCTCAAAATGGCTTTTCCATCTGTATATTCTTACAATATCACCAACTTTGAACTTCGGTTTTCTCAAATTAATCTCCTTTTCATATTCTAATTTTGTAAATGATTCTGATGGTTTTGATTTTGTTGATGAATGAACGGTATTATTGTAATTATCTACAATACCCTGAATTAAATACACCCATTTTTGAGAACCGAGTTGTGTGAATTTTTTATATAGCCTCTCTTTCAAAGTACGATTAAAACGCTCAATAACAACTGCTTTTCCTTCATTAAAGGTGCTGTATAATTTAATACCCTCCCCCTTAAGAAATTTCATAAATATTTTGTTATAGAACTCTGTTCCCTCATCGGTCCACAGTTTCTTTGGTTTTCTTTTACTTTTATTAAATATCTGTTGGAAGGCTAACATCAGAGTATAACCTCTCTTGTTTTTCAAAGGAACAACCCAAGCAAATCTACTCCTCAAATCAATAACGGTTAAAGCATACTTGTATCCCTTATCATTTTTTAGTTCAATTAAATCAGCGGACCATATGTGGTCGGTGTATTTAGAATAAACTTTCCTTCTTTTAAACTTTGTGATTATAGGTTTATGTAATTCATCAGCCAAAAGCTCCTCAGTCTTGATGACATCATGAGAGCCTAATAGTTTTTTGAGGGTGAATAACCAAGGCCAAGTTTCAATTTAGCATTTATCAAATTTCTCACAATAAACCTATCAACTTTCTCTCTCAACGTTGGATTTTGTATCAAAGACAAATTATACAACATTTCTCTGTCGGCTTTATGTTTTTCAGTCAACGTAGTGGTTTTCCCATAAGCAATATCATGCTTCATACACACTTCATCAACCCTATTTGTAGGTTTAGACCAAGGTTTAGGATTGTCAGCCTCATCTAATCTTTTATCCAAGTTTGTTCCTGGGCCACAGAAAGAATACCCTGGAAGGTGTAATTCCCCTGGAATTCCAGTTGTTGTAAATTTGCTACCTGACAAAAACTTTTGTATGTCTCCTCCACTTTTAGGAGAGATGAATTGACACTTTTTAGAGCCACACACTTGACATATTCCTTTTTGATAAACTCTATTATTTTTAGCTTTAACATAAGAGATATTTTTAGATTTAGTTTTCTTTTTACATTTGAGACAATAACTCATATTTATTTATGAGAAAAAGTCCTACATAGTGCCAAAACCTTTTTGGTTTTCAACATATACATTTCTATCTTGATTTTTAAAACATAAAGAATCCTTAGAAATGGCTTCACTCTCTCCTCCATTTATTTACAAATAAAACTAACTAAAGTCAATAACACCAACATCATCAACTATATGTTGTATATCTGCGCTCTGAATTCATTATAGCAAATTTAAAAACCAATATGTTCGTAAGAGTCATTAATTCTTTATTTTCCTCTTCAGTGCGTTGAGATTTATTTATTTGCCGTAATACCTTCAATCTTTCATTAATCTCAGGAATGGTCATATTTTTATATTTTTCCACCCTCTCTCTTTCCTCCCTCTCCTCCTTCTCCTTCTCCTCCTTCTCCTTTTTCTCCCTTTCATCCTTCTCCTTTTTCTCCCTCTCCTCCTTCTCCTTTTTCTCCCTTTCCTCCGTCTCCTTTTTCTCCCTTTCCTCCGTCTCCTTTTTCTCCCTTTCCTCCTTCTCCTTTTTCTCTCTTTCCTTCTCCTTTTTCTCTCTTTCCTCCTTCTCTTCTTCAACTCCTTCCTCATCCCTTGCTACCCTTGAGTTTGAACCCCAAAGAATATTATACATATACTCATCTGGATTTTGAGATATTCTTGTATCTATAATTATTTTTCTCATAATAGGATACCAATAAGATTTGTTGACGATTTCTAAAAGAGTTTTATATTTCATAACTTTGAGAAGTTCATTTTTATTTAATATTTTAAACAAGTCTCTATTTGTGGGTTTAACAATATCAGTATAAGGCCAGTTTTTAATGACAAAATTCCCATGTATATGCTCCAAATCATAAGGTATGTAATACCGAGCACCCTTTTCTTGTAGGTATCCTTGAATACAAAAATTATAATTCTCTTGTAGTCTTCTTCCTGCCATTTATGTATCAGAAATATATGTGAGATTAATATTATGACAGGTAATACCACCCCATCTTCCCACTACCAAATCGGTTTGTATTCCTCGGCTTTCTATCCTTATCTCATTACCTTCCTTCTTTGTCATGCGAACCATCGCTATACTATCATATATTTTTCTTTTCTTAAAATCACGTATTTGTTGTTTACTAATTGTACTTCCACATAAATCCTTATCTTCACCAAGTGGATAATATTCTTCTTTACGAGACTGATTTAAATCATGTAGGTCTTCTATGTTTATTGAAAAAGACCAATTATACCCTAAATCAGGCATATCATACCCCCATTTATTAATTCGCATATTAACTAAATGTCCTTCTTTATAAAATTCAATTGTAAGCAGGTAGTTAAATTCAATGAGGAAAGGTGTATGGTCAGTATAACCAGGTGTTGTGGTTGTAAATTTTACTTGTTTAACAAAACGTGCTGTTTTCTTTAAAAATATATATTGTGATAAATCACTTAATCTAATTAAGTCATTCGCATCTGTAGGGTTTGGATAATTGATTAATTTATAAGTATTCTTCATATTAATATTTTTACTTACACTATATTTTTGTCGTTCAGCCTGTGCCTTTGTATAATAATTTGATAAATCAATATCCTGAGAGGATTTTCCAAAGATAGAACCATCTTTTCCAACATGTCATTTATATTAGATTAAAAATGATATCATAAAAATTTTCATTATTGTTGAGTTGAAATAATACATATAAACATAATTGACCACAACATTTAGAATTAATTTCTTGAACTTGAAATGTTTGATAAACACCATTCTGTAAGAATTGTATTACTTCAACAGGTGGTGGCATACCATAACTATCAAAATAATATTTATCCTGACTATTATGAATACAAACCCAATGAGAACCATTCTGTGTGTCTAAATTCATAATAATATTCTTTGTATTCTTATTTATATGTATTAATTCATCTCTCATACAAATAACCACATTATCAATTTTTAGTGTTTTACAATACTTAGCTAGTTCTATATTTGACGTTGTATTCTTTCCAAATTGTTTAAACCATTTATCCATTTATTTATGAGAAAGATACAATCCATTACCCCGTTTAGTTAGTTTAACACCCGCTTGAGCGATAGAGGAAAGCATATCTCCAACTAACAATCTAGCTTTATCAGGTAGACTTTCAAGTTTTTGAGCAAAATCTACAATTACACCACTTCCACTAATTTGTTTCTCCAACTCCTTGTTATGTCTTTCCAATTCTTTTTGAGCTTTTAGTTGTGCCTTCCTTTCGTTAGCAGTTTTTATCGCTGCTGAAATACCACCAGTCAATGCTCCCGCCGCACTTAAACCAGCAAATAAAGGAATTAGAAATGGGAGAAATCCTCCTCTTGACTCGTCTATTGAATATTTCTTTAACATAGGTTTTGTCATTTTAATTTTAAGTGATCCAGCATCATTTAGTGTTTTCACCTGCTCTCTTGTGAGTAAAACATCAATTCTTACTGCTCCTTTTCTTTGAAATGTATTAACATTAATAATACAAGGCTTTTGATTTTGAATACAAGATGTTAATTTATCAAGATTGATTTGATTAACATATACCCCTACCATTTATTTATGAGAAAAAACCTATGTGATATTAATCATAACACCATTATCTGTATTAATCTGTAATTCTGTTTCCTCCAAAAGCAAACAATAAGCATCAACTTCTTCATTCTCTCCTCTTTCAATGTATAGAGAAGTATCCACTCTATTAGACTTTATAGTTTCCTTTTGAGAACTCAGGTCAATTGCGTAGATTGTATAAAGTTTTTGAAACGCAACCATATCCAAAATAGGTTCATTATTACCATTACTTTCACACACCTTTTGGTAGGACTTGTAGGCTTCCGCATAATCATTTTTTTCCCAATCAATTTCCAATCTATCTCGCGGATAAAATGTTCCATCAAGAGAAACCCGAAGTTGTTTCACCTTAGCATTATCACTCAGCGCATTATTCTTATTAGTACCCTCCTCTCCATCTGGTTTTTTAAAAATGAGCCAGAGGTATCGTGGCTTTCCTTCAAGAACACCCAAATTCCAAGTGTAGGTAGTGTGTTCCAGTTTAACGTGTTGACATCTTCTTTTAAGGTATGATACATTTAGCGGTTTCTTTGAGTTAAGTCTTCTATTTAACATCTCTTCCGTTTTAAGATTAGGAGTATATTCACTGATATACCAACACAAATCATTAATAACAAATTTATTATTTTCTCCAAAAGCATTTTCATCCCCAAAAAGCAACCTATTTACATTATCATTCCTTTGTAGTTGAAATCTAATTTTAAGCCCATACAAAACTTTATCATAATCACAAAATCCAAATATACCTTTCAGAGGTACTGCTACCGTAAAACTATTCTCTGCTTTTGTATCATCATTATACATTGACTTCCTTTGACTATAACCAGGGTCAGCATTTGTTCCCGTTGACATATCAGGAATAAAACCTTCAACAGCTCCCTTACCCATTCTATCACTAAACGAATATAGTGTAAATTTCATCATTTCAGATATAGCAGAGACATAATCAACCGCTTCAACCTCTTGTGTTCCAATATACAGGCGGACACTATCAAACATTTTCCAGAAGAAATCATTTACGAGTGTAGCATTAGTATTATTCGCAGCCTTAGTGAATTTAAATTTACACAGCAAGAAACTATCAGCTATATTCAAGTAAGTTTGTTGATTATTTATTTCAAAACTTTTTGTTCCGTTTGAATTCCAGTCTGTTCCTGTTATAGCATTTACCTTAAAATAGTCTTCCTTTTTAGTAGAGTTTGAAATGATAATCGTATCATCCAAATCATAGATACTATCAATCGCTTCCATACTTGTATTTATATAGCATTAAAATCGTTGAAACCCTGACCCAAGTATTTTAATGATTTTTTGTCGTTCTTGTGAAGATAGTTGAGTTTTACCTTTTTTAATTTCTTTGATTGCTTGTAATTTATGAGACTCCTTTTGAGCATCTTTTATACTCTTTATAGCACCCGCAACTGAGCCCACGGCTGAAGCAGTTGAACCAATTAGGTCTTTATGTTTAAGGATGGTTGAACCAATACCCATTAGAGTATCAATTATCCCATCTCCTTTATTTCTAAATTGATGTCCCACACCCCGTTGTCTCTTTGGTTTATAGTATCCTCTCCCAAGAAACATACCTTCACCCTTATAGTATGGTGAAAGGAACATCCCATCCCCTGTAATTATTTTATATTTTCCCAACTCGTGTTTTCTCACAATAACCATTATTTATTTATTGAAAAACTTCACGTAGGTGAATTCTGATGGATATAATTTCATCATTAAAGGATATCATACGATTATCTTGGTCGGTTATCCTAAAATTTACTCTGTATATGGTTTTTCCTGACACAGGTAAATAGACAAGATTTTTTGGTTCCATATTAAATTTATAACCAATCGGGGTTGAGTATGCGCTGAATGAAAATATTGTATTTGTTCTTATTCCATCGTTATAAGCACCATCAATCAAATCACAATGAATTAATACTGAATTTATACCGGAGGATATTTGAATGACATTATCACTGTAAGACGTCCCGTTAGTTTCAATCTTTTTAGAAGAGAACCCCAATAGCTCTCTGAACGAATTTTCAATCGTGAAATCAACTTTATAATTATTTTTAAGTTTAATAGTTGATTTTGAAGTGTGTTTTTGAATATCTATTACAATATTTTTTGGTTCATCACCTTTTTCTTTCATAAGGCGAGAGACTTCTGAAGATATTTGAGAAATCTCGTAAGCACCAGGTGAAACGGTTATAGTTTTATATCCACTTCCTGGATTATAACTAAACTTGTTGTTTTTCTCTGTGATATTAAAAAGGGTATTGTAAGTCTCCATTGACAACAAAGAAGCCTCATATTCTTTTTTGGGGTCAAGTTGTAGTGGGTAAGGGAATGAAGCTGTGTAATCACTCGTTGTGAAATTAAAACTAAGAATTGTGCTTCTCATCTTATTTAATATCTAATAAAATATCTTTGTATTGACATTTATTAATTATTTTCATATTCATCAACTGATCTAAAATGGCGGATGCTTCATTAAAACAATTGTTGTTTCCAGCCTTCTTACTACCTAACAACAATAATAACCTATTAACTAATTGTGATGGGTCATTTGGAAGAAAACTAACACCCGAACCAAGCTTACTTAAAGCATCAATAATATGTTTCTCCTTCTCATTCTTCTTACTTTTACCAGCAACAGAAACTCCATAATCAAGTGCGTTTAGCAACTCAATATACTCTCTATCTTCCTCTCTTTCCATATCAAGCGGTTCATCAAAATAAGGTGAATTAGAATGTCCATCTTTTGTTAGAAGAAACATTAATCTTGGGGTTAATTCAACATTTGGTTGGTCAGAACTTAAGAACACCAATTTATCATTAAATATCAATAACTTTTCTTTCACAAGATGGAACTGTGCTGGTTCTTCTGTTGGAATGAGACCTGCTCTGGTTTTTGAACCCTTCAAATATTCATTGTTTTGAAGAGCTTCTACAATATAATTGGAAAGTTTATTTACCTTCTCAAGATGCCGAAATAATCCTTCATCATCATATTCTAATTCTCCAAGTTCTTGCTCTGTCATTTGACTAAAATCTTTGAGCATTTGAAATTTTTTTGGAGTAAATTCTACCGTGGGAACTGTAGGTGAAATCGTTTGTTGAGTTTTTAAAAGTGGTTTAAAAAATTTCTCTTGTTTTATTTCAAAGGCTTCTTCACCAGTTAGTTTCTGTCTCCTTTTCTTCTTTATGTCTTCCTGTTGCTTTACAACTTTTGAAACCAACTCTTGATGTTCTTTAAACTTTCTTACTCTTTCTTCGGTATTCATTTTCTGTATTTATTTATTGAAAAATATCATTTAGTATCTCATCTTGTTTCACAACAATATATTTATATTTTCCAATCGTGTGTTTCATATTATTTTCAAATTCCTTCTTACTACGTAATGTAGAACAATTATCTCTCCAAAAATTATTTGTATCTATTGAATTTAACTTAAATAAAATAAAAGTATTAGCATTGTTTCTTATTGAGCGCCGAGGGAGTTGAAAATATGACTGACTAAGATAAATACAATTACAAGAAGAATGTCTCCCTCTTGTATAGTAGCTATCCATTACTGTTTGGTTTCTCTCATTAACACAATCATCAAAGATAACGAGGTTCTTTTTTGATTTATCTAAATCTTGAGGTGAAGGTATATCATCCGTATTATCACTGAGAATACAAGTTATGGGTTTTGGTTTTGATTTTGATTTCTGTGTATCACAAAATAATTGTATTATATCATCAATATTATAATCATTTAGTTTGTTTTGAAGTTTAAATAAACCGATAATGTCTTCCTTTTTAAGACCCGCATTAAAACCCTGTGAGAGTAGTTGATACTCAGGTTGAAAACTTGACTTTGTAAAAATTATTAAATTATCATAATCTAAAAAATTAGGACTAAGGAGCATCTTTAAAAGTAAACAGGTTTTTCCACATCCGCTTGAACCGACTATTAGACATCTCAATGAATTTGGAAGATTTTTATGGTTATTAAATTTTATCTTATTTTCCCAAACAGGTAAAAAATCATTCATTTATATATTTGGAAAACAAGTCATCTAACTTTTTTTGAGTTTTTTGAGAAACTCTATATTTTATCCTGAGTTCAGGTTTAATTTCAAAATAATCCATTATTTTGTTTATATAGTATCTTGTATTAACATTTCCATTAAAATTATTTTGAATAATAAATATCATTAAACCCTTATACATTTCCTCAATACAAATAGTCTCTTCCCTTGTAAGAAATGGTGTATTATCACCATAATACTTAACATTCATCTCTCTTATTAATCTTGTAAAGTAATTCATTTTTGGTTCTAATTTAAAAGAGTTATATATTTTTCTATATTTTTTATTATCATTAATTAGAAGATAATCACAGAAAATACATTGTTTATATGCTTCTGATTCTGTATTAAGCCCCACTCTACCACAAGCCGGACAATTCTCTAATTTATCATATGGAGAGTCTGGAAATTCTAAATATCCTTCAGAATTTATCATATTTATAAAGTAAAATTATACTTAAAACAAAGTGCCTTTTTTAGAGGCTTTTTTAAAGATGAAACTGTGCTTAAAGTAAAACACCTTTGAGCTTTTCAACTCGTTTTATGTATATAACTTTACTTAAACTAAACGCAAATTTATTAGCTAATAAATACAATGTTTCAAAACACAAAAGACAAATTTCAATCAATCTCTACTTCGGTGGAAGATATAGAAAAATATGTCAAAGATGTTAAATTGAACAAAGATAAATATGGAAATTTTTGGATTAAACCCATAATGGAGAATAACATGTGTCCTTTTATTAAATTTACGGGACAAGCTATGTTAATTAATAACTCTATTAAAGTAAATTTGACAAAAGTTTCTCCACTACTACTAACAATTTACTCAAAGCTTGAAAAGGTCATTGATAAAGAAGCTTTGAAAATGAATGATAAGACCATCAACGATTCTAGAGGAAACATTTGTATATTCTTTGATAGACCCAAAGATGTGGGTGAAATTAATAATATGAATATTAGTGGTGAACTATCATTCCGTACTCTGATTATTAGAGATTATTTGAAAATAACATTTAATGTAAAAAATATTGTGGTTATTAGTTCTAATGAAAGAAAATATATAGATATTGATGGAAGTTTAATGGTATGTAAATGAGTGATATTAACAGTCAATACTCTGAGAGTTATTATACTGAGAGTCTAGGATCTGAAGATAGTTATGATACTAATAGTTTGTGTTCAAATGATAGTTATGAGAGTAGCTTTATTGATGACTCAGATAGTGAAATTGAAATTGATGAACTAGAGTATCTAAACTTTCTGGCTAATACATAGACGCTTTACTTTAAGTAAAGTTATATACATAAAACGAGTTGAAAAGCTCAAAGGTGTTTTACTTTAAGTAAAGTTATATACATAAAACGAGTTGAAAAGCTCAAAGGTGGTTTTACTTTAAGTAAAGTTATATACATGAAACGAGTTGAAAAGCTCAAAGATGTTTTACTTTAAGTAAAGTTATATACATAAAACGAGTTGAAAAGCTCAAAGATGTTTTACTTTAAGCACAGTTTCATCTTTAAAAAAGCCTCTAAAAAAGGCACTTTGTTTTAAGTATAATTTTACTATATAAATAAATATGATCAAAGCAACGTATTGCGACGTTTGTGAACAAGAATATAAACAATACAAAAGACACCTTAAAACTAACAAACACACATTTAATCTACTTCACCTACTATCTCCTATTCAGAAGGAAACAAAACACTGTTCTGCATGTCATAAAAATATCCTCAAGAAAGGCTTCGAAATACATCTTAAAACAATTCTACATTTATCAAATTTTATCACAACTAAAAACTCTGATGGCGCATTCAAAGGACATATTAAAATAAGAGTCTTTAACTTCAAACCTCCTGAACCAGAGTCTATAGTTGATGCTGTAGAAATAGTTAAACCTGCTGTTCAAACGTTGATTGAAAAAACACTAAAAGAAATGAAACCACTTAAATTTTATATGGGAGTAAAATTAGAAATGACAAAGGACGAAGGAGTTATAGATACACCATACATGAGAACTGAGCCACACTTTATATCTTCATATCAAGATTTTAAAACATCAGGAGTCTATGATGAACTTATAAAACAAGAGCAAGATGTGGATAATTCAATCGTAGGAAGTGGCTTCAATATAGGAAAAATTATTTACATAGACATTCATATTCTTAAATCAGATCCTCTAAAAGCTTCTTCCTACATTGATTTACCCAGTGTTATCAAAAATAGAAAAGCAGTTATCAATATCAAAAATAAAGACAATAAATGTTTTCTCTGGTCTATTCTAGCACACTTACATCCTCCACATTTTCATGATGAAAGAGTATCTCATTATAAAAAATATGAGAATACATTAAATACGAAAGATCTAAAGTTTCCGATGGCTTTAAATGATATTCCTAAATTTGAAAAGATAAATAATTTATCAGTTAATGTTTATGGTCTAACAGAAACAAACAGCATTCAGGTTTTAAAGCTTTCTGACAATTGTAAACAAACTCATATTAATCTTCTATATTTTAATTCAGAGGAAAATTCACATTATACATACATTAAAGATATTGCTAAATTAATAAAACCACAAGTATGTAAAAGAACAAATAAAATATATATTTGTTTGCGTTGTCTTAACTTCTTCCATACACAAGAAAGATTAGATAAACATTCAAATTATTGTGGTGAACATAAATCAACGGTAATCAATATGCCTAAAGAAGGCTCAAATATCACATTCAAAGATGAAAATAAAAAGATCAAACATCCATTTGTTATATATGCTGATTTTGAAAGTATTCTAGAAAAAATAGATACTGCTTCTCCAGATCCAAAAGATTCATACACAAATAAATATCAAAAACATACTCCTTGCGGTTTTTGTTATTATATCAAATCATCCGTTGGTGATAAATATAACAAGTTAGAGGAGTATAGAGGCTCAAATACCCCAGAGGAGTTTGTGAAACGACTAGAAAAAGACTGTGTCCGATTAACCAAGATAATGAGAGAAACTAATAAACCAATGTCCTTGACGAGTGAACAGAAAAGGGAATTTAGAAAAAACAATGTTTGTCATATTTGTGAGGAAAAAATTGGTGAAGGTCTAAAGGTTAGAGATCATTGTCATCTCACTGGTAAATATAGAGGTCCAGCTCATCAAAGTTGTAATATTAATTATCAACTCCCCTCTTTCATTCCTGTCTTTCTTCATAACAACGCTCATTATGATACGCATCTATTTATTAATGAACTTTCAAAGACATCTGGACACATTTCAGCAATTCCTAACACAGATCAGAAATACATTTCATTCACAAAAACAATTCACACATCTCCTATTACTCATATCAGATTTCTTGATACATTTAAATTCATGGCAAGTCCATTGGCTAACTTGGTTCAAAATCTAAAAGAGTTTCCATGTCTTTCAGAGTATTTTTCAGATAAAGATTTTCTAACACAAAAGGGAATTTACCCCTATGACTATATGGACTCATTTGAGAGATTCAATGAAACACAACTTCCTTTAAAAGAAAATTTCGATAACAAATTAAACAACAGTCATATATCTGATAAAGATTATGTACACGCACAAAATGTTTGGGAAAAATATAACATCAAGAATCTTGGTGAGTATCACGATTTGTATCTCAAAACTGATGTGCTTTTATTGGCTGATGTATTTGAAGCCTTTAGATCTGTTTGTCGCACTGGATATGGATTGGATCCTGCTCACTACTACACAGCACCTGGATTGGCTTGGAGCGCGATGTTGAAAATGACAAAACAAGATTTGGATTTGATAACCGATGTCGATATGCTTTTGATGATTGAAAAGGCAAAAAGAGGTGGAATTTCACAAGTATGCTCGAGCAGCTACGCAAAAGCAAATAACAAATATCTTCCAAATTATGATTCAACGAAAGAGAGTTCTTACTTGATGTACTATGACGCAAACAACTTGTATGGCTGGGCAATGTCTCAAGCTCTTCCTTATGGGAAACTAAGATGGGTAAAGGAAAAAGATTACACAAAGGTTTTACAAGATGTATGTATCTCTACACAAAAAGAATTGGATGATTCAAAGGTTGGTTATTATTTTGAGGTCGATTTAAAATATCCTGAAGAACTTCATATCAAACATAAAGATCTTCCATTTGCTTGTGAGAAAGAAAGTCCAAAGAAAGAATGGTTGAGTGATTATCAACGATCGTTTGATATAGGTGAATCAACAGAAAAATTACTTACTACATTATATAACAAGAAAAATTATGTACTACACCAAAGAAATTTGCGACAATATTTATCAAAAGGTCTAAGAGTAGAGAAGATCCACAGGGTTCTAAAGTTCAATCAAAGTCATTGGTTAAAGGGGTACATTGATTTTAATCCACAAAGAAGAACAGAGTCAAAAACAGATTTTGAGAAAGACTTTTATAAATTGATGAATAATGCGGTCTTTGGTAAGACCATGGAGAATGTGAGGAAAAGACAAAATATCAAACTAGCAACATCTTGGGAACAAGCATCAAAATTAATTAATAGACCGAGTTTTACTAGAGCTGAGGTCTTTACTGAGAACTTTTGTGCGATCCATTTGGTTAAAGAGAGTATTGAAATGGACAAACCTATTTACATTGGAACATCAATTCTTGACTTGTCAAAGTCATTAATGTATGATTACTTTTATATTAATCTAAAATCAAAGTATAAGGATAATGTGTCATTGTTGTATATGGATACTGATAGTTTTATTTTGAAAATTAATACTGATGATGTTTATTCAGACATGAAAAAGGACATTAATATCTATGATACAAGTAATTACAGTCCAGAGAGTGAGTTGTTCTCTTCTAAAAATAAAAAGGTGATTGGAAAGTTCAAGGATGAATTGGGGGGAAATGTTATGAGTGAATTTGTGGGATTGAGGTCGAAGGCTTATGCTTATAAATACATTGTGAATAACGTTGAAAAGACTGATAAGAAGTTAAAAGGTGTAAAGAAAAATGTCATTAAAGAAACAATAAACTTTAAGGATTATTATAACTGTTTAACAACAAAGAAAGAAGAGTTTAGAAAGATTAATGGAATAAGAAGTTATAAACATCAATTATATTCAGAAGAGGTGAATAAGAAAGTATTGGGGGCTTTTGATGATAAGAGGTTTATTTTAGAAAATGGAATTGATAGTCTCCCTTATGGTTATATAAGTATATAAGTGATAAGATATATAAGTGATAAGATATATAAGTGATAAGATATAAGTGATAAGATATATAAGTGATAAGATATATAAGTGATAAGATATATATAAGTGATAAGATATATATATAAGTGATAAGTTAAAAAGGGGGGGTTAGGGATTTTAACGGGCTACCGCCACCTTTTTTACTATTATATAAATGATAGAACCAAGTATCAACCAGACTAAAGAGTGGAGGTGTAATCAACCTTGGTATATAAATGGAAAACATAACGAATGTGAAAAATATCAGATTCAAGAGGTTGAGCGAATCACTGGTCAGAAGGTTCTCAAGACGGATAAACGTATTCATTTGTTAAGTGGGGTAATGGAGGGCGGGAAGAAAAATATATTAGAGTGGAGTGAGAACATTAATGGTTATCAATCGGATAATAAATATTATAATTTTAAAATGGTATGTGGGAGAGGTGGAGGTCAAACAAGAACCCTCCGTGAAACATACCACTTTATACTTTCACAACAAAAGGTTAAGGAACCTGTATACTTTATAAATATACTTGATGGGGATGAGTTCTATAGGAGAATGGAACTCTTAAAAAAGTTAGAAAGAGATAATATATTTATAGGCTCATTAGTAGAGTGGTCTAAGGAACTACATTAAGGGGCTAGTGGGGGGAATAGGGTAAAAATTACATGGAAGTGAGAATGATCATAGGTTCATAAGGCTAGAAGGATTATAGGTTCATAAAGGAAGAAAATCATAGGTTCATAAGGCGAGAAGGATCATAGGTTCATAAGGTGAGAAGGATTATAGGTTCATAGAGGGAGAAATAGAGGTGTTTATGATTTTTGAAAAAGACAAGGGGTAAATGACATTAGATAGGGATTTCCCTTGTTAAACGGAGGTGTCCCAGAAGCAACATTTATCACCTACTGAGGTAGCAAAGGCACATGAGGCATGTAGGAAAATGTTCGGAGAACGCTTGGATTTGGAAGAGGGTCAGAGAGCGGTATTCAGGATTACAAATCAGATAGCGAAAGAGAGGTGTGATGTGATGGGGGTGAGCTGCTTGAAAGATAAAGTGGGACAAATCGTTGTGGACCCAGATGGAATTAAGGGAAGATGGAAGAGATATATGGAAATGCTGTTGAATGCAGAGAATGAATGGGATGGCAACATAGAGAGTAACCCAGTTTTAGGACCGGCAGAGAAGATAACTGAGAAGGAAGTTGAGGAAGCGATAAAAGCAATGAAGAGTAGAAAAGCAGGAGGGCCGACGGGAGTTGTGGGAGATATGTTGAAGGCAGCGGGAAGTTGTTGTGTGAAGAGAATGACAGAGATCTGTAATCTGGTGGTGAAAGAAGGCCGCATTCCAGTGGATTTGGAACTGAGTACCCTCGTCCCTCTATCTATACAAAGGGAAAGGCGACCCTCTGGGCTGTGGCTCGTATAGAGCGATAAAGTTATTAGAGCATGGAATGAAGGTATTGGAAAGGGTGTTGGAGAGGAGGATAAGGAAGAAAGTAAAGATCGACAAAATGCAATTTGGATTTATGCCAGGAAGAGGAACGACAGGCGCGCTTTATATTGTAAGGCAGTTGCAGTTGTTAACCCCGCTTTAGCAGGGAAAATGGCCTTAAAATGCCTGTTGTGTATATATACTGATACCACGTTTGGGCAAGATCTCATCACTGGTTCACAAGTTATCACAGTAACAGGATTTTTACTGAACATGACCTTTGACCTCTGAACGCAAAAATGTAATCAGTTCATGTTTACATCATTATATTTATTGTACCAAGTTTGATTTAAATCCCAACAGGTGTTCTCAAGTTATCACATTTTTACCTGACATGACCTGTGACCTTCGACCTTTGACCTCTTGATGCCATACTCCAATCAGTCCATCTTTCCATCATATATACCTATACCAAGTTTCTTCAAAATCCCATCAACTTGTATAAAGAGGTTTAAAGGCGTATAAATTAATGAATTATGGTTTTTAGCCACCATTTTCCCAGTGTCTATTACAACACCCCATCTAACACATACATTAGTTATTCGCGAGTGGACTGGTGTTAGCTTAATAGTTAAGGTGGCTGGCTTGATCTTAGAGTCCCGAGTTTGAGCCCCTGTCGAGCTGTTGAAATAACACCAGGGGTGGTTTCACTCAGCCTGACGTCCTTCTGAGGTCGGCATAATGAGTTCCAATTTACTGGAACCATGAGGCATTGCATCAGCGGCACAGCCGCACCGCCTGGAAATGACGCAGCCACTCAGCCACAGGCTGCATACGAATCACCACTAGTTATTTGTGCCTGTTGTACACGTCCATTATGACGTCCTTGAAAGAGTAGGTTGGGGGGTCATGAATGAGTAATAACGTGAAGGAAACGCTTTGCCAAATTAAAGAGGAACAAAGTTGTGCGAGTGAAGCGAAATGCGGTACATACTGGGTGTACGCACGTCCTGATTGCAGAGCGTCGGCAAAACCCTGGGTATGGGTTGGACACAAGCAATTCCCACGTCCATCCCTGCAGATCCCATGTCTGCACACATGTTCAAGCACGCACACACGCATAGAGTACTGGAGGAATCGCATCGGATAAAAGAAAGGGAGAAACCTTTTTTTTCTTTTTCTTTCTTAACCAAACACATACCACCACCATCGATGCATTCGCCCTCTTCATCTTCATCATCGGACGAGGACAAAACAGCCGTGTCACCGGATTCCACTTTAACATCATTCAAAATCTTTCTGTATCGCCTCCGTACACGTATTTCCAGCGGAACGGTGGGATTGGGGTTTGAGCCCCGAAAACCCTTGCCACGCCCACTGCCACCTTTCCGGCTCCGAATGTCACGCCCAAAGTAGGCCTTTTTCCCTCCTGGATGTAATTCTGGACAACTGGCCTGCTCTAGGAGGACCTAGGGACAAAGAAAGTCAGGTAAAAGGTAGGAAAAGAAAGAATGCAGCACAGAACCTACAACAATGCAGCCACATTGGGGTATATAGATGACTGTAGATCTGAGAATAAACGATCTATATGAATAAAGTTGATCTTCCTGCAGGCTCACAGACCCATGACAAGTGTATCAACCCTTCAGGAGCGAGGATAATAAAATTAATTCAACAACCGTATAATTTAAAAGTTTTCAAATCATTCACCGATTTCCTGGAATGATTTGCAAAAGAAGAGGCTAAAAGGGAAAAAGACGTGGATGACAGGTGATGGAGGTTTTGGCCAATCTCGTCGAAGTGGATACTGATCTTGTAAAACAGGTGAATAGGTAGCTTGGTGCCACCACGTCTGAACAGGTATTTACCTTACCGGTACCAGGGGAAATTTAAATAGAAGCTCCGAATAAAGAACGCAGGGGATGGAGGCCCTCAAGAAAGGCCATTTATCTGGGTTCAAACAAATTACGCTTGGATGACTATGCTGGTGAGAACAATACATTGTGAATTCAAACCCATCCTTTACATCTCGGCACACATTGCCAATACATTTGCATCCTGGATCATGACAAATTATTCCTTAAAATCCAACACCTTTTAAAGGATATTTTCCTTTTCCCCATTTTGGATCTGATTATACATACTTTGCCCCGCTATTCTCCTATTCCAGGAGCCTTGATACCAGTGCATGTATGTCCATATATGTACAGTGCATTCAGAAAGTATTCAGACCCCTTCACTTTTTTCACATTTTGTTATGTTGCAGCCTTAAGCTGAAATCGTTTAAATTCATTTTTTCCCTCATCAATCTACACTCAATACCCCATAATGACAAAGAGAAAACAGGATTTTAGAAAGTTTTGCAAATTTATTAAAATTTAAAAAAACTGAAATGTCACATTGACATAAGTATTCAGACCTTTAACTCAGTACTTAGTTGAAGCACCTTTGGCAGCGATTCCAGCCTCGAGTCTCCTTGGGTATTACGCGACAAGCTTTGCACACCTGGATTTGGGGATTTTCTGCCATTTCTCTCTGCAGATCCTCTCAAGCTCTGTCAGGTTGGATGGGGACCGTTGGTGGACAGCCATTTTCAGGTCTCTCCAGAGATGTTCGATTGGGTTCAAGTCAGGGCTCTGGCTGGACTACTCAAGGACCTTCACAGAGTTGTCCCTAAGCCACTCCTGCATTGTCTTGGCTGTGTGCTTAGGGTCATTGTCCTGTTGGAAGGTGAACCTTCGGCCCAGTCTGAGGTCCTGAGCGCTCCGTTTCAGGTTTTCATTAAGGATATCTCTGTACTTTTCTCCGTTCATTGTTCCCTCAACCCTGACCAGTCCCCCAGTCCCTGCTGCTGAAAAACAACCCCACAGCATGATGCTGCCACCACCATGCTTCACCGTTGGGATGGTATTGGGCAGGTGATGAGCGGTGCCTGGTTTCCTCCAGACATGACGGTTAGAATTGAGGCCAAACAGTTCAATCTTGGTTTCATCAGACCACAGAATCTTGATTCTCACAGTCAGAGTCCTTTACGTGTTTTTTTTACAAACTCCAAGTGGGCTTTCATGTGTCTTTCACTGAGGAGAGGCTTCCGTCTGGACACTCTGCCATAAAGCCCAGATCGGTGGAGTGTTGCAGTGATGGTTGTCCTTCTGAAAGTTTCTCCCATCTCCACACAGGATCTCTGGAGCTCAGCCAGTGACCATCAGGTTCTTGGTCACCTCTCTTACCAAGGCCCTTCTCCCCTGATTGCTCACTTTGGCCGGGCGGCCAGCTCTAGGAAGAGTCCTGGTTGTTCCAAACTTCTTCCATTTAAGAATTATGGAGGCCACAGTGCTCTTGGGAACCTTCAATGCAGCAGAAATTGTTTTGTAGGCTTCCCCAGATCTGTGCCTCGACAAAATCCTGTCTCTGAGCTCTGCAGGCAGTTCCTTCGACCTCATGGCTTTGTTTTTGCTCGGATATGCATTGTCAGCTTTGAGACCTTATATAGACAGGTGTGTGCCTTTCTAAATCATGTCCAATCAATTGAATTTACCACAGGTGGACTCCAATCAAGGTGTAGAAACAACTCAAAGATGATCAAGAGAAATGGGAGGCACCTGAGCTAAATTTCAAGTGTCATAGCAAAGGGTCTGAATACTTACGTCAATGCGATATTTCAGTTTTTCCTTTTTAATAAATTTGCAAAACTTTCTAAAATCCTGTTTACTTTTTTTTTTTTTTTTATGGGGTATTGAGTGTAGATTGATGAGGGGAAAAATTAATTTAAACGATTTCAGCATAAGGCTGCAACATAACAAAATGTGAAAAAAGTGAAGGAGTCTGAATACTTTCTGAATGCACTGTATGTGTATAATGTGTGTGTGTGTGCATACATACATACATACATACATACATACATATATATATATATATATATATATATATATATATATATATATATATATATATATATATATATATATATATATATATATACATATATATGTAGTAACGGAATTGGGAAACCCTGCACTTGGTGTTATTGTTGTAAATATCACCCTCTGTAAATAGTAATTCTTTGTAAATACCTCCATTTGTGTAAAGGTCAAAGGTCGTCCCTTTAGCTAGTCCATGTACAAGCACGTAGCCAATCATAGAACCTCTCAATAGTTATATCATTATTATGTGTTCCAGTTTAAGGCTCTGTTTTCCATTAGTTGACTCTGCATTGCACCAGATGAATTTTTTTTTGTTTGTTTTTTTTGTATGCTGAATCGAGGCTCATGAAAGAGCTAGGGTAGAATCCCCTTTCAATTACCCCAAAACCCGCAATTGCCAACTGCATTCGCCCTCCATTGAACACGCGGTCAACTCGGGGAAGAAGGGCGCGGCCCGCCCATCGTCATCAGGAGGTGGAGCCAGGAAGCCCTTGCGCTCAACCAGGACTCGGTGGGCATGGCTTGGTAAGGTGTGGCTATGGCCTGGTAGGGCGTGGCTATATAACCCGTCGAGGGAAGCCCCCACCGAGCAGATGATCGAGGGAGCCAGAGGCGTGTCAAAGCAAAAACCAGCTCTGCCGCGTGGAACGAGATACGTGTGCCTGCCGCCGCCTTGCTCGCTTGCAGCCCGGAGCGGATCTGCTTGCTGTGCCGCCCTGCCAAACCTTCCAGCCCTGTGGTCCCACCTTCTTCTCCCTCCAGCCAATCCAATCTGCAATTCCCCATTCGTGTACGTGAGTTTGTTCTGTCTGTATTGTCCTGGGTATAAGTAAGCTTGTTTAAGTTAACCACTGCACTGTGTATCTGCTTTTCCATTGTCCCTGTAAATTACATTTCTTTTCTTCTCTTGCTTTGGGTTTTTGTGTAAATAATAATAATAAATCCTGTTATTTCTTACCTTTGGTTTTCTTTCCCATCCGATCGCTTTCGTCCTGTCCCCCATTGATACACGTGGCACGATTTGGCCAACGCTCAGGATCGGGTTAGTCTTTGTTAAATGGCTCGAACTCCGGGTTGCTAAAAACCGCTCGGCAACTAGTCTATCTAAAACCGTGGTTCGAGCAGAAGTTATTCCCTCGTTCCCGGCTGGCGGTAGTAATTAGGTACGTAGCGAACCCCTAGGCCTAACAAACCCTACCTACCGTCGGTCCGGGAAGGACGTTGTAGCTTCAGGATCGGAGACGGCCAGTGCAAATAGAAGGGGGATTAACCCCCCCCCCCCCCCCCCCCCCCACCGCTAAAACTTCAGTCACATTTGGCTCGGCGGCCGTAGGGTCTAAAAAATCTACGGCCACTAGCAATTATAGGGCGGCCGCAGTATTTCCACTGTCACACAATGTAGCAGTCACATATGTTTTTATTTTTCGGGTAGCCGCACGGGGTATTTAGAAATTGTGGAGACCGAAAACGTGGGGGTGCCGTACGGTCTTTGATTTGATGTCGCACGGTGACCTTAGGGCGTCCCTGCGGCAGCCATATAATTTTCAAGGCAGACGCAAGGTAGCCTCAAGGTGCCTGCAAGGCGACCGCAGGGGGGCCCTGAGGCGAACGTGCGGCCAGACGGACGGTAACGAGTGGGTATATATACCAGTTCTTTTTCATATGTATAACAGCACTTACAGTTGTCATGGCTACGGCTTGTCGAATTGCTACGGCCAACCTAGAAATGAAAAAAGTTATAACTCCGCGCTATAATTCCACGGCGACCCCTACGGCCTGTAAAAGATAGCCATATGCCCTAGGGCCACCCTGAGGCCACCTCAGAAACTCTGCGGCCGCCGCACGTTTGTCAATTTAGGGGGGGTACGGCCGCCGTATCCTAGCCGTAGAGCAAATGTGACTGAGGAGTAAGGGGAGCGCCGTACTCCGTTTCCGTAACAATTGGTGTCTGGGGGTGAGATTCGGACCCGAAGTGCGCTTAACGCACTCAAAATTTGGAGCGGCCAAAATTTTATTTAATATTCTAAATTTTAAAATCGTGCCATGGATGATCAAGGCGACCGGATGCCGGTAGGGGAGATAGAAGAAGGGGTAGAGTCGACCCAGGACCAAGGGGAGGATTTGGGAGTAATGCGGGAGGAAGGCAATACGCATTGGGTAGCGGAGGTTTCAGACACACAAAATGGCGGTCTCGCGCACGAGGTTGGGGGTGCACAAAATGGCGGCGCCGCGGAGGTCGAGCCCGCGGTGGCGGCAGGGGCCGCTGTGCCAATCGGGTTTGATTTTAGGTTATTCCTGACCCAACTGGATGCAAAGATGGATAAAATGAGGGACGAAGCAAGGGGTACTAGTGCCCAAATTGGGAAGTTAGACAGCAAATTGGAGGGTTTAGACAACAAAATGGAGGGTTTAGACAACAAAATTGAGGGTTTAGACAACAAAATTGAGGGTTTAGACAACAAATGTGAGGGATTAAACGGCAAATTGGGAGGAGTAGGAAACAAGTTGGGAAGCAAATTGGAGGGATTCGGAAGCAGATTAGGGGACAAACTGGGGGGCATAATTGGCCAAGCCAAATAAATTAATGAGGAGTTGGCGAGGGGGCAAGCCACATATGAGGTAAGGGAAGCGGAGAGGGACAGAGACCGCAGGTTGGGCGAGCAGGTCCCAGGGGTACGCGACAAGGTAAAGCGGGTCGAGAAGCGCTGGTTGAGTGAGGCGGAGCAAAGCGCGGGTAAAATGACGGGTATAGAGATCGCGACCCGGGGTATGGAAAAGCCGGCGACCGCTGAGGTAGAGGGAATTTTAATAAAGCCAGCGGTCATCGAGGTGAATAAAGAAAAAGAAGTAGTGGGAATTGAAATTGGAGAGACCGGGGGCTTAGAAAAGCACTCGCGGCAGGGAGAGATGGATTATGTGCAAAGTCTGAATTCACATCCTGATGCCGTACTTACTAATCCTTATAAAGATTTGCAGGTGCGCGAGGAGCGAAGAAGAGGAACCCCGAAGGTGAGACGGGCTGTGTATGGTGCGAATAGGTTTTTCGGCAGAGTGTTTGGCGCGAAAAGAATTGTCGCGCGATTGGGGTCGATATGGCACCCGGGCGTTTGTGGGAGGTCCATGGGGCGTGGTGTACGAAAGAATGGCACTCGTGTGAGGAAAAAGTGTGCGTCGGCGAGTGAGTGTGTTATAAAGTGTGGGGGTTAAACCGAGTGCGAGCGGGAATGCACGTCGGAGTGTACTGAGTGTGACACAGAGAGTGAGAGCGATACGGAGTGTACGTGCGAGGGTGAGAGTGACCCGGAGAGTGAGTTGGTGGAGGAGCGGGTGCGAGGATGCACGCTTGGGATGGACGGCGAGAGTGTGCGAGAAAGCACACCTGAGTTGGTTGTGGCGCGGGTGCGGTAGAGCCCATTGAAGCGCGTGAGTGGGTGGATGCGGGAGTGCACGCCCATGGTGAGTGTTACGGAGGACGTAACTGAGGAGAGGTGTGGAACGAAGTGTGCGAACGACGAGTGTGCGCAAGAGGGTGCGCGAGAGGTGTGGTGTGTAACAGGGAGTGCGGTGGTGGAATGGACGGAGTGTGTGGAATGTACGGGCGGCGTTGGAACGCCGGGCTTGGTGAGTGTAAAACGGGTCGCGTATGCATGTGAGCATGCAAGTGAAGCATCGACGTTAAACGGGGCAGCGTTTAGGGCGACGGATAGCCGACGCGAGCACTCAGGGCGCGGTGCGCTTTGTTGGATGCGAGGCTCGGCGCGGATTCGGGACAAGCCCCGCCCCGCACAGTCGAGTCCGGGCTTTGCCGGGCAAAGCGACCGGTCCGGTTCAAGGGCAGGTCGGAGGGACTGGAGCGGCGCCCCCTTGTGGTTGCGGCATTCCGGCCGGGCGGGATCGAGCCATCGGGCCGGAGACCGAAAGGTTCCGCGCCGAGATGGTGCGTGGAATCTCGGCCCGAGCACGCCGCCTCCCTTGAACCGAATGCCGGACGGACTCAACCTGCAGGCGACCAAACCACCCGAATTCATTGCTCGGCTTTGCTAACCGAGTTTTAATGATGTCATGACGTACCGAGAGGCTCAGATATAGCGGACCGTGATGGTAATAGTGTTGTGGATTCAAAATTTTGGAATAGTGAATAGGATTGGCAGTAATGATTGGCAAATTGATGATTGGTAAAATGATTGGCAGTGATTGGCAAATTTTGACTTGCAGGAAATCGGATGGGCAAAATTTATAGTGAGAGATGCCCGATGTGCAAGGATGGTAAATCCACCATCCCTCGCATCTCTACGGGGCACATGAGCACTAGTTATGGGGTTATGGCAGTGTAAGCTCGCCGAGGGAGGGTTTGGATATTGTATAGGGATCTAGAAAAATGACCATAGGTGACATAAGGAGTAAGTAGCAACATTGTACAGGTAGTCGGGGACGTCGGTAGATTAGCTGGTTGTTAACGACGTGGTATGTGCTTAGTTTAAAGGGAAGACGGGGAGCACCAAGTTAGAAGGGCACCAGGTAGATCAGATGATGCGGTGTGTGTGAGAATCTTGATATTGAGCAAATGAGGAATTGCTAGGCAATGCGGGAAGGATGTGTGTGTGTGCATGGGAAAATCTGGGTGCCTGAGGCAATGGTTTAGAGAATTGAAAGTGTACGGAGCAGTGTATGACTGAGTAATGGTGATTGTGTGTTGTGTTGAGCAAATGGTCCTGGAGGAAGGAGGGTGCAGGAAGCACCAGGTGTGCAAGTGAACAGGTGGGCATGGTTGTATGGAATAAATGGTCTGGAATATATGGAGTATGGAATGGATGGTGTGGAGTGAGTATGGTGGAAACTGTGGAGTGGAGTGGTTGGTGTGAAGGGAGTGTATGGGGAGGATGGACCCCCATCACAAACACCTGGGGAGGGTAGTTTAAGAGTTAGGTAGAGGGTATAGGTAAATTGTGGTTGGATATTGGCATCTGTGGTGCGTGTGGAAGAATGGTGTTTGGATGGGTGCATTGGTGACGTGGAAAAGACTGGGCGTGTGGCCTGTTAGAGGGATGGTTGGTTGAGCGCTCCGCCATTGGTAGTCTGTCGGCCAGGTGAGGCCGCAGGTAGGCTCTGGGAGCAAGTTAGAGTTCAATGGGGCCCGAGGATCCAGAGGAAGGACCCGGGTAGCCCAGTGCCAGAGAGGGCACCGAGGGGGGTAAGCGCCAGGGAGGGCCTTCCCCAGGTAGGTTAGTGAGGAGCAGGTACGCTCGGGAGGCAACTTCAGTGGCGGAGGTGCACAGGTAAGTAGACCTGTTAGGGGAGCCACACGACTCAGTCCCGAAATTGTGCAAAGGCACAGGGAGTTGAAACGGGGGAGTGAGACCCCATATTGATGAGCACCACAGTTTGGTTAATGGGAATTTGGTTCTTAAAACCGCATAGACTAAGATGGCCAATGGCTTTGGCAGGGAAAGACCCCGGGTAGTGTAAAGTGTGTTAATGTCATTTAGAAGGAAGATAGGATTGAAATCTCCTCGCACCATCTACATCCACTCACCTGAGGTGACGTAACTCCACACCATGCCATGTTTTGGTTATTTTTGTGCAAATGTTTGGACTTCCGCTTCCGGTCCGGTCTGGAGAGGACGCTGGCGTTGCTTGTTCGCCGCTTCTCCGACTGGGCCATTGTACATAGTTTGCTTTTCTGGTGGTCGTGGCGGATTTTTGACCGTTGGGTCTGCCCTCTGCTCGGTCCCGGCTCTGCTCCTGGCTTCGCCTGCCCGGCTCCTCCACTGTTTCCTCAGGCCCGCTCCCGTTGTTTGCGGCGGTGGCTGTTTGCCGCTGTGGTCTTGATTAGCGGCTGCAGTCGTTTGCCGCTGCGTTTGCCGCTTTGCCTCCTCGACCTTGGCCTCGTACTCGTCCCTTCGCTCCTGCCTGGCATGGCTCTGAGGTACTCCGCCGCAAGGCTTCTTCTGCTCAATACCCGCTGCACCACATCATGCATCTCTGCCATCAAATCAAATGGACTCCTCCGACGACCCAGGTACATTCACCGTGGCTCCGGTCGTAAGTTTGTTTATTTGCAATCAGGTCACTCCATCCCCGTCCTCTGGTCGGCTCAGCGCACTCTCACTCTTCGTCCCAGCGCACCTGGTCACAGCAACGCACACGATCGCACCTCCTGCCTACGAACCCTGGCTAAATCACCTGAATTCATCCCTGCTGTTCAAAACAACATCAAGCTCACCCTGTTCAACACCCGGTCCCTCAACAACAAATGCCTCATCCTGAACGAATACATCCTGGATAACAAACTGGACTTTCTCTGTCTCACCGAAACCTGGCAACAACCTCTGGACTACTACACACTTAACCTCACCACACCCAATGGATATTCCTACGTCAATAAACCACGCTCGGAGGGCCGAGGTGGTGGAATTGCCGTTATCCACCGTCAAGACATCAAGACCAACCTCATCTCCATCTCATCTGCTCCATCATTTGAACACCTGGCTTTAAAACTCTCTGGTCGCACGCAGTCAGTCATGGCTGTCGTCTACCGCCCTCCCAAACCACACCCATCATTCCTGTCTGACTTCTCCTACTTTCTGACCCAGCTATGTTCCCTCTCCCCCTCAATCCTCCTCCTTGGTGATTTCAATATCCACATGGACTCCACTGACTCCACAATAACCACTGACTTCACTGATTTACTCACCTGCTTTAACCTCACTCAACATGTCGACTTTCCTACCCATATCCGTGGTCACATTTTGGACCTTGTCTGCTCCACTGGATTAAATTTGCACCATCTCTATGGCTCCGACCTCACCCTCTGACCACTTAGCCATCACTCTGACCATCAACATCCCCGCCCCAACACCAAGGCATTATCGCACAATCAACTTCCGTAAGCTAAACGCTCTTTCACCTACCTCATTCTCATCCACCCTCTCTGAAAAAATGTCCACTTCTCCCTTCATTGACCTCCACACCCCTTCTGACCTCACTGACTACTACAACCACACTCTCTCCTCCTGCCTTGACCAGCTTGCGCCTGTAAAAACCAAAACAGTTTCTTTCACCCATTCTGCTCCCTGGTTTACCCCTGAACTCCACCTGATGAAAACTCGTGCTCGCCAACTTGAAAGACTCCGCAATAAAACGGGTCTCACAGTTCACTCCCAAGCCTACAAGGACCACCTACAACACTACAAAGATGCCCTCTCCCGCGCCCGCTCTGCCTACTACTCTCAAATTATCCACTCTGGCTCCGGAAACCCAAAAGCACTCTTCTCGACAATAAACAAACTCCTCCGCCCCCTGAACACCACCACCCAGTCATTCACAGTAGACAACTGCATCTCCTTCCTCTCTTTCTTCCAACGCAAAATTGACAACATCTACAACAGCTTGACCACCGCCGCACCCGCTCCCCCTCCAACCACCTGCCCCCCCTTGTCCTGCCATCCCCTGTCTCGGTTCTCCCCAATCTCCCCTACTGACCTCTCTGAACTCCTCATAGGAATGAAAACTGCCACCTGCACTCTTGACCCCATCCCCTCCAGCTTTGTCAAAGCCTCCCTCCCTGCTCTCTCTCCACTTATCATTGCAACAATAAACTCCTCCTGTCTACAGGCATCGTCCCACCTTCCCTCAAAATTGCTGCTGTTACCCCCATTCTAAAAAAACCTGGTCTAAACCCTGACACCCTAAACAACTTCAGACCCATCTCCAACCTACCCTTTCTGTCAAAAGTTTTGGAACGCGCTGTAGCCACTCAACTCAAACATCATCTCTCTGCCAATAACCTGTATGAAACATTCCAATCCGGATTCCGGTCCAACCACAGTACTGAAACTGCTCTCCTCAAAATCACCAACGACCTTCTCCTCTCCTCTGACGCTGGCAACCTCAACATTCTCGTCCTCCTCGACCTCAGCGCTGCCTTTGACACCATCGATCACACTATCCTCCTCACCCGACTTGAATCCACCTTTAACGTTACCGGCACTGCCCTCTCTTGGATTAAATCATACCTCTATGACAGATGCCAGTTCATCTCCATCAATAACTGCAAATCCCCCACTGCTCCCCTCCCCCAAGGTTCAGTTCTTGGCCCCCTCCTCTTCATCCTTTACCTGTCCCCGCTCGGTCACTTAATCCGCCGTCATGGTCTCCAATTCCACTGCTTCGCCGATGACATCCAGCTTTTCATCTCCACCAAGTTCGTCTCCACCGACACCCACTCTATCCTGACAAACTGCATCACTGAAATAAAATCCTGGCTTCAAATCAACTTCCTCAAGCTTAACTGTGATAAATCTGAAATAATCATCATTGGCCCAAAAACGCTCACAAAATCCACCCATAACTTTGCCCTCAACATCGACGGTATCCCAGTATCCACCTCCCCTCACATCCGGAATCTTGGCGTCATCTTTGACCAAACCCTTTCCTTCGACAAATACACTAAACAGATCACAAAGTCAGCCTTCTTTCACCTGAAAAACATTGCCCGTCTCCGCTCATCCCTCTCCTCCACAGCTGCAGAAACCCTCATCCACGCCTTCATCACCTCCCGTCTGGACTACTGCAATAGCCTCCTCTATGGTTCACCCTCAAAAATCACCAATAAACTCCAATACATTCAGAACTCCGCTGCCCGTCTACTCACCCATTCCCGGACCCGTGACCACATCACCCCCGTCCTTTACAAGCTTCACTGGCTCCCCATCCCCCAGAGAATCCAGTACAAAATCCTCCTCTTGACATACAAAGCCCTCCATAACCTGGCCCCATCCTACCTGGCTGACCTCCTCTCCAGACACACTCCCACCAGCAACCTCCGCTCTGCTGGTACAAACCTCCTGACCCCCTCCATCCGGACCAAATTCAGATCCTGGGGGGACAGGGCCTTCTCCATCGCTGCTCCCACCCTCTGGAACTCACTACCTCACACCATCAGAGACTCCTCCTCACTCACCACATTCAAAACATCACTAAAGACCCACCTGTTCAACACTGCATTCAACATTCAACCCACAGCATTTAACCCCTGACTATCTCTTCTCCTTCTCCCTCCTTTTGCTTTAAATATTTCCCTATTGATTCTTGTCTTTTTTGCAATTGTTGTTTTCATGTATTGTTATGCATTATGTTTGCCACTCTGTCAAAGCGCCTTTGGGCTTCTGGAAAAGCGCTATACAAAATAAATGAATTATTATTATTATTATCATGACGTGGGTGTGACATTGTGATTTATGTTCCATCTCTTCCTCCTTAATAGGGATTGATGAGGAATTGGTGATGGCAAATTTTGGATTTGTGGGATTGTAACGAATTTGGATTAGGGGGGAAATATGGGGAAGACGAGACTAGTGACGAATTGGTAAGTGTGTAGATTTTGTAAATATGGGGAGGGGCAAGGGGGGCAGTGTAGGTCACATGTGGGGGGTGTACGTAGGGACGAACCTTTCTCAGCTCGCTCCCATGCGCCCCTCATTCTGCATTGCCTTGTTTGATGTGTACCCTTGCACCCTGACCCATGACTCACCTGTCTTCTCTGTCTTCCTTCCCCGACCCATGGATCGTGCTCTCTGGGCACTGAGGGGAGCGTGCGGGGGGGGGGGGGGAGAGGCCGCGTCTGTGTGCCCGAATTTCCCGCAACCAGCTGCTTGCATCGATGCACCACTTTATGGACCACGTTGTTGTGGCCGAGCACCAACATATGGACCACGGTACTGTGGCCGAGCACCAATGATGGACCCCACATGTTGGGGCCTAGCCCTCTGCTGGGACTGGCCACGATGGCCCAAGGGAGATCTTGCTTGCGGACCTCGGTGAGGTGGCACCAAGCCATACAGGTGAACCACCCATAGTCGGCCCCTGTTGGCCATAAATAAAAAACGATGGACGCGTTGTGTGCCTTTTTTATTTCCACCAAATAGGCCGCAAGCAAAGAACACGACAACATCAGCAAGAACGACGGACCAGCAGAGCAGAACGAGGAAGACCATCATCAGTGTTGTTTTTTTTATTGTATTGGACAATGTGCACTGCATGGTGCTGACTGTGAACTGACTGGTGCTTTATGGTGCTTTGGTGTTTTGGTGCTCTTTATTGGTGCTGGTGCGTCGATGCAATGCATGCTGTCTCCTCCCCTCCCACAGGATTTTCTCTTTTTGTTCCCTAAATGAAAAATTACAGGTCCTGGGTTGCGTTTTGTAAATAGTCGAAATAGCGTCACTTGCAAATAATGCTCCCCACCGTTCATGTTTAGTTTGAAAACCATTCCGCAATTCGGTTATCCTGTGGGCATGAATCTGTTAGGCAGGGTGCAATGCAACAGCGGGACATACTTATTTGTGTTTTAAAACTGTCACACTCAGGGTCAGACTAATTGTAGAGGGAATTACACCTACGTGCCACATTAAGTGAAGTTTTATAGGCCTGGGACGTGCCTGGAGGATGAGGGTGCAGTGTAACTGATTTGGGAAACCCTGCACTTGGTGTAATTGTTGTAAATATCACCCTCTGTAAAAAGTAATTCTTTGTAAATACCTCCATTTGTGCAAAGGTCAAAGGTCGTCCCTTTAGCTAGTCCATGTACAAGCACATAGCCAATCATAGAACCTCCCAATAGTTATATCATTATTATGTGTTCCAGTTTAAGGCTCTGTTTTCCATTAGTTGACTCTCCATTGCACCACATGAAATAAGGTAGAATCCCCTTTCAATTGCCCCAAAACCCGCAATTGCCAACTGCATTCGCCCTCCATTGAACACGCGGTCAACTTGGGGAAGAAGGGCGCGGCCCACCAATCGTCATCAGGAGGTGGAGCCAGGAAGCCCTTGCGCTCAACCAGGACTCGGTGGGCATGGCTTGGTAAGGTGTGGCTATGGCCTGGTAGGGCGTGGCTATATAACCCGTCGAGGGAAGCCCCCACCGAGCAGATGATCGAGGGAGCCAGAGGCGTGTCAAAGCAAAAATCAGCTCTGCCGCGTGGAACGAGATACGTGTGCCTGCCGCCGCCTTGCTCGCTTCCAGCCCGGAGCGGATCTGCTTGCTGTGCCACCCTGCCAAACCTTCCAGCCCGGTGGTCCCACCTTCTTCTCCCTCCAGCCAATCCAATCTGCAATTCCCTATTCGTGTGAGTGAGTTCGTTCTGTCTGTATTGTCCTGGGTATAAGTAAGCTTGTTTAAGTTAACCACTGCACTGTGTATCTGCTTTTCCATTGTCCCTGTAAATTACATTTCTTTTCTTCTCTTGCTTTGGGTTTTTGTGTAAATAATAATAATAAATCCTGTTATTTCTTACCTTTGGTTTTCTTTCCCATCCGATCACTTTCGTCCTGTCCCCCATTGATATACGTGGCACGATTTGGCCAACGCTCAGGATCGGGTTAGTCTTTGTTAAATGGCTCGAACTACGGGTTGCTAAAAACCGCTCGGCAACTAGTCTATCTAAAACCGTGGTTCGAGCAGACGTTATTCCCTCGTTCCCGGCTGGCGGTAGTAATTAGGTACGTAGCGAACCCCTAGACCTAACAAACCCTACCTACCGTCGGTCCGGGAAGGACGTTGTAGCTTCAGGATCGGAGACGGCCAGTGCAAATAGAAGGGGGATTAACCACCCCCCCCTCCCCCCCCGCTAAGGCGAGCGCCGTACTCCGTTTCCGTAAGTATATATATATATATATATATATATATATATATATATATATATATATATATATATATATATATATATATAATAATAGCGTAAGGACTCGACTTTGTTATCCCTTTTACGCCGCACCCAGTGACCCGATGCCCATGGCACTAATGGATTTACGATCTACGGACCGCGCTCTTTGTTTATCACGTACAGCCATACTCGAAAAATCTGAATTAGCCGACATTGGGGCCCAAAAGCATCCGATTAACTGCCGATATGACGCCATCTTACGACGCCATCGTATTGGCGTCTGCTGGGCGAAGGCGCAGCAAGCCGTCCACTGATTGGACAGTCGAAGGCGACAGCAAGCCGTCCACTGAGTGGACAATCCTGAGCATGCATTCCGCCATTTGTGCCGGTGTCGTCGATCGCGGTGTACGCTAACCTCATCAGGTGGGTTTACCATAATTTCTTCCATATACTGTGATTACAACGAAGTGAAACTGATCAGCAGCCCATCAGTATCATATAAAGCAATAAATACCAAGGCGTCAGCTTCTGAAAGCTTAAGACAAAGTGTACTTCGCCGAGTGACGAAAAGTATCCGTAGGCCTCGCCCTACCTATCCAGTTGTTGTGTTTCTGTTGTGGCCATGATCTCAACAAATGGCGTAGGCCATGTGGCGTAGGGTAGGTCATGATCAGCCCCCCCCCACCCCCCCCTTCACCAACTCCTGCATCTGCCACCGTTCATGATTATCAAAGTAGGCTTTACCCTGTTCACGATAAGGTAGAAATCAGTGAGTTGTATACGAAGAGATAAAAGGATGGCATTGACTTCGAGACGGTATGTGATATTTTCAAAAGTATATCGTAGCGTTGTCATTTAAGTAGATTGCAATAAATACGCTGTTCATATATGCACTCTTCATTCTCATCTTTCTTACTAACTCTTACTCGGACAAGGAAATCCCCTATGCCATCCATAATGGTACACTCTATCCATACACCACATCCTCCCTTCCGTGGATGTTCCACGGGTTTCGGCTAGTATATATATATATATATATATATATATATATATATATATATATATATATATACACACACAGACTTGGCATTTAATATGGAATTTTTTTTTTTTTTTTGACTTGGGATTACTTTCTGAACTCAGTATATCAATCCGGTGAGTTTCTTTTACCCTTCGGTGATGTCTTTGTTGAAAGAACCATGTCATTGATTGTCTTTCGCAGCAAGAAGTCAATCACAGGATTATATCACAGGTGGCGTGACAAAATGTAAGGACAGTTACATTTGACGATTGGCTTCACAATCGGGTATATAAGGGTTGTTGCGTTCTGTATTAGTGGAAAACAACTGCTGCACCTGCACGTCTACAAAAGTTATTGCCGCTTCCTCTGGAGATGGTCCGTCAACTTGACAATGCTGTTTGTCATGGAGTGGTGGCTTTACGAAATTCTGGCATGAAAAAGCGTGCTATTGCTCGGCAGTATGGCATCACTCAAGGTCAGGTGTCAAAGATCCTGAAACGAAATGCTAAGAGGGGTGTCCCTACTCCAATACCGAGGCCAGGACGTCCACGCAGAACCACAAGGAGAGATGATCGCCAGCTGCACCGGTTAGTCTGCGATGGCCGTACCAAGTCAGCTAATCGGCTTAGGGCTGAGTGGCAGCAACTGACAAATGTGCCTGTATCCAGAAGGCTAGTCAATCAACGACTGGTTCAAGCAGGCTATCGTGCCAGGCGTCCCCTGAGAAAGCCACGCCTGACCAGACAACACAGCCAGCGCCGATTGCAGTGGGCCAGAGAGCACTGTCAATCGCAGCCAGGACACTGGAATTACGTGACCTTCAGTGACGAGTCTAGATTTCTGGTCTATCGTCAAGATGGCCCCGTCCGAGTGCGCAGACAAGTGCATGAAGCCCACAACGAAGATTGTATAGTGCCAAGAGTCCAAGCTGGAGGTGGTGCGGTGACCGTTTGGGCTGCTTTTCATGCAGGGGGCAAAACTGACCTGGTTGTTCTGAATGGAAACCTGAACCAGTTCAAGTACAGGGTCATTCTGGAAGAAACATTGCTCCCAATTGCTCGTGCAGCCTTTCGAGGAAACTTTGTCTTCCAAGATGACAATGCACGACCTCATCGTGCTCGCATGATCCAACACTTTCTTGCTGACCGTGGTGTAGAGCATATGGAGTGGCCTGCCATGTCCCCGGATATGAATCCGATAGAGAACTTGTGGGCAGAATTAATGTGTCAAATCGACAACTTGGACCAGCAGCCTACCTCTGTGCGTGAATTGCAGCAGACTATTGTCGCTGCATGGCAAGCGATTCCTGTCCAAACCTTGGAAAATGTCGTGAGCAGCATGCCTCGACATGTACATGCTCTCCTGAATGCTCGTGGGGGTTACACGAAGTACTGAACTGTAATTTTACTGTCCGTAATCCCAGTCATAATTTAGCTTTTGTTTTTGTCGAAAAAAAATTTGGCTAATGTGCAAAATACAGAGATACTTCTGGAAAACGTACAGAAGTTTAACACAGTACTGTCCGTGAATTGAGTTCGATATCAGTTTACATCACTTTCAAGGATCAATTTATTTGCTTCGAAATGTCAAATGTGGTTTTTGTTTCTTTTAAAGGTCACATTAACAAAATCTAGAATAATTTCAACATAATTCCAATGAACTTTTGGTTCTAAGTCATCTTGAAAAGTAAGTTCACCCCCACAAAAAAAATATTCCATACTAGCCGAAACCCGTGGAACATCCACGGAAGGGAGGATGTGGTGTATGGATAGAGTTAGAGTCCCTGTATAAAGAGAGTTGCGCCATGCGCTGACCCGAGATTTCTGGTCACGTGATTTCATGGCGCCATTTTGTGTCTAACTTCACCATGCGTGAACGTTAGCTTGGTACGGGAATGTTGTTTATTGCTAAACAAAATGACTGGTTGTTCTGCTTTTGGTTGTTCAAACCAATCTGGGAAATATAAGATGTATAGATTTCCAAGTGATAAAGTCAGAAGACAAATTTGGGAAGCGAAAGTCAGACGAAAGAGCTGGAAAGCGATCGACTCCTCGAGACTCTGCCAGGTAGGCCCACGCCGCTTGATGATCGATGTTCAAAAGCAATTCTATCTGCTCGGTTTTTTTTTGGTTGTCTGTCCGTTGAAAACCCTTTTAAAGGGAAGTGATTTGTGTTTGTTTATAATCTTCAAGGAGCTGACCAAAAATGCATTTCCGTGGGAAGAACCCTGCTCAATTTTTTTTGGGTAGTCCTAGCAGACCGCATATTGTCATTGATTGATGAAATGTCCCGGTACAGTGACATTGCCTGGTCTGCAGTTGGGTAGTCTGCGGGCAATGTCACTGTACTTTTTCAGAGGGAATTAATTTTGATTTTATAGGGGTGGGAAACCCATGGTCCGTTTTGTTTTCAGTTGTCTGTCCGTCCATTCAAAACTTATTCCGAGGCAAGTTATTTTTTTGGTTTAAAATCTTTAGCCTAATCGGCAATCATAAAAGCAATTTTAGGGGGGGACCTGCTCAATTTTTTTGCGGGTTGTGCAGCCATCCATACGTCCAAAATTTGACGAATTATTGTTTGCTTTGTACAGTGCTCATGCGTATTGTGGCATATTTGCTCAAATATTTCCCACCCCGGGATTTATGGCCAAATTGTAGTGATGGAAGATTTTGCACATTGGACAATCCCTATATATTTAACCTGGTGACAGCTATCGTTCCCAAAACATACAATATTTCTAGGTGATTAATGCAGTAAAACAGGTGTATTTGTGTACCCACATTTAAAACTGGCTCAACTTTCAAAAGCTGTTATCCCTGTTTGATATCAATATACATGTGGTCGATAGAGCTAGCGATTTGTCTGGCCATCTTCCGGAAGATTGTCCATGTGATTTTCTGTTGTGGAAGTACTAGTACATGACAGCTCATTAAAATTAAACTGTGTTGTGTTAGAATAAAAATTTCAATAAATAAATACATCAAGGACACTCATTGTATGATTGCAGGAACATTTCGATGTGAATCAGTTTGAGAGGGGGCGAGCTGATGACAAAAAGAGGTTGAAGTGCTCTGCAGTTCCAACAATATTTAGCTACCGGAAACCCGTGAAGCTGCGCAACTCCCCCAAGAAGCGTGGACCGTCCAGAACTGAGAGACTACATCTACCAAACTTGTCCGACCACACCTACTCCACTCATGAACGTATTGACTCCTCAAATGAATCTCAATGTAAGAATTGTTTTATTTATTACAAAATCATGGCAGGACATGTTCAATCAATGACATATTTTAAACGATTACAAAATGACAGGCATGTGCTTGTCTATATTTGTATAGCTCTTTGAACTATAATTGTACGTTCAGATTATGATGACTATCTTCCTGTTGCCATTTTCTTTTTACATTATTCTAAATATTTTGCAAAATTAAATTGTAAAAAAATTGTGTTATATTTAACGTTAAGTATAAAATTATCTTTCCCGATTACAACATTTATCTACAGAATACTGAGCAATTGTACATACCAATTTTCCAGTTGGCCATTAATTGTATATGTGCTCTTTTGTAGCTGAGAGTGAACCTATGGACACTGATACACAAGAGGGCCAAGATACTAGTGATTCTATTGAAGAATGGCTGCTGAGATTTGAGGAGAAAAATAAAAAACTGAACGATCAATTGAGGAAGACAAAAAGAACAGCAAGATCAATATGCAAAGCAAAGTTGAAACAGGAAGCTCGAATATCAAAATTATTCGCACGGGATCAACTGGAGGCACTCTCTAGAGGATCAATGCGAGGGAAGGAATGGAGCTCCGTGACAATCAAGAAGGCCCTTCAGTTGCGATTCTCCTGTGGTGCATCTGGGTACAACATGCTGATAAAGCAGCACTATCCTTTGCCTGCTAACCGGACTCTACAACGAAGAATGAGTCATGTGCCTTTCCAGCCCAGGGTTCTCGTGCAAGTCTTCGATTATCTCAAATTGAAAGTGGAAGGCCTCCGGCCAGAAGAAAGACTGTGCGCTCTCACTCTCGATGAAATGAGTCTCATTCCAAGCATTGACTTCGATGCCAGTTCTGGGTCCCTGATAGGAAATGTCACATTACCAGGACATAGTGGAACGGCAACCCATGCCCTTGTGTTCATGCTTGCAGGTATCACAACCCGATGGAAACAAACTGTTGCTTACCATTTCACAGGTAATTCTACAGACGGATCTGTGATGAGACATTGTGGACGACATCATTCAACGTGCGACAGCTATCAAATTGCATGTGGTGTCTGTGACCACCGACATGGGTAGTGTGAATCGCGCTATGTGGAAAAAGTTCGGCATAGTGTGTGGGAAATATTCTCGCACTGTCAACAAGATCCCACATCCCCAAGATACAAGCAAGTTCCTCTACTTCCTAGCTGATGTGCCACATCTCTTGAAAAACATTAAATCTGCCCTCGTCAATGGACAGTCATTTGTCTTACCTGTGGAAACAGTACAAGAGAACACTTTGTCATCTTCTAAAGCAGGTGTTGAACCTATTCGCGACCTTGCTGAATTCCAGAATGATCAAGATCTGAAACTGGCGCCAAAGCTTAAGATGTCACACCTAACCCCAACACACTTCGACAAAATGAAAGTGTGCAATGCCACACGTGTCATCAGCCATGATGTGAGCAGCGCGATAAGGTATCTGGTCGATAATGAAGGGAGAAGTCAAGACAATGTGACAACTGCGTGGCTGATAGAGACTCTGCATCACTGGTTTGAGATCATGTCCAGTCGAAATCCAGTTATGGCCCTCAGCAAGCTGAACATAGCAAAATATGAAGAAGCCATTGCATTCCTGCATTCCACCATCAAGCTATTCCAGACCATCAAGATCGGTGTCAGAGGCAATTGGAAGCCAATTCAAACTGGGCTGATTCTATCCACATCATCCGTGATAGACATAGCCTCTGATCTTCTGGACGCTGGCCACAAATTCTTGCTTACATCGCGACTTGCACAGGACTGCCTGGAAAATCTCTTCTCGGTTGTTCGAATTCGAAAACCAGTGCCAACGCCATTAGAGTTCAAGTACGCCCTGAAAACCATCAGTTGCGCCCAGTTTCTGAAAGTCGCTCGATCAGGCAGCTACGAAGCCGATGACTCGGCATTCTTGGCTGAATTTCTGAACCAACCAATAGCAATTCCAATGGAGATGAAAGATATGCCAAACATCAATCTTTCCCATGCACAGAACATGACAGAGCTATCATCTGCTGAACTTGCTAGCCTTTATCACCTGGCTGGTTACTGTCTGCACAGTATTGAAAAGAGTCAGAAACACTGTGCTGTGTGCTTCACGGAAGCAGTTAAAGGAGCCGGAGAACATGACCACCAGTCATCCAAGCTCACACTGTTGAAAGAGTTTCGAGAAGGCGCCCTGGTCCAGGTCTCGAACAAAGTGTTTGACATGATACTGTGTGCAGAGTTTTTGTTTCGCCAAGTTGAAGCGTCTTTGATCACAGGTACCAACATCAAGAAGGAAATACTGACAAGGGTAGAATTGCGCACAAAGGACGTCGACCTGCCCGACTGCCACGGCCTGAAGCAGAAGATACTAGCAAAGTATATCAATGTACGACTTCGCATCTACTGCCAGAAAATGAACGATGAAAGTAAAAAGAAATATGCAAGAACAAGGACTGGCGGTGAATTGGGCAGCAAGAGCATGGGAATGAGGAAACTGGTAGATAATTTAAAGTAAACCCTGTTCATGCAGTTCCAGTCTGACAATATTGTGACACTTGTGCCATTGACAGTACTTCTGATTGAGCTGATCGCATGCTGGTTTACTCTTCACTGCTATGACAAGATTGCACGCAAGATCCCATGTTACCACATCACTTGCAGCAATTAATGTGAATCTGAATTAACTTAAGTATATTTAGGGTTCTCTAAAGCCTTCGATCATATTCAACGAGACATGTTGTGGAACAAACTTCAAATCTTGGCCGACATGGCAATATTATGAAATTTCTCATTTCTGTGTATGATAATGTAAAATGCTGTGTAAGAATTAATGGTTTTTTAACAGACTGGTTTCCGATAGATGTTGAGTCAAACAAGGCTGGAATTTAAGTCCGCTCTTATTCTCTATGTATATTTGTTATATAGTGGGAAATAGACTGGTTTGTCGCCTGTGTGAGCTTCCTTGTGTTGGGCATTCGAGTGGGGGAAATGGTGTCGTGTGCAGTCAGGCGCAGAGAGCGCTTGTGAGTTGACAGAGGACATTGAGCTCAAGTTGTGTGATGTTGGTCATGTGACCAGAGTGGCAACCTGTAATTGGTTGAGGCTGCAATATAGGTGCAAGAGATAGGAAATACTGTCTTTTATACACGTGTTGTCGAGGAAAGCAGGCTGTGTGTGTGGTGTGAAAGAAGTGAAATGGTCATGTGAACTCCCGGGGTCTCATCTCTTCGTACGGGGTCTCTTCTCATCCACGTGGCTGTCGTGAGGTCTCTTGCACTCATCGCAGAAGACAGATGAGGTCTCTTCTCGCCGTATCGTGAGCAGTCTCTCCGTCTGTAGTCATATTCAAGTCTTCACTTGTCGGAGTAGTGATGAGTTTCACTTGTGAGGAGTGAATGGAGTAGTGATGAGTCTCACTTGTGAGGAATGAACGGAGCAGTGATGAGTCACTTGTGAGGAGTGAACGGAGTAGTGATGGTGTCTCACTTGTGAGGAGTGAACAGAGTAGTGATGAGTCTCACTTGTGAGGAGTGAACGGAGTAGTGATGAGTCTCACTTGTGAGGAGTGAACGGAGTAGTGATGAGTTTCACTTGTGAGAAGTGAACGTAGTGGGATGAAGTGTTGGTCTGGTCAGTGTTGTATTACAGGCAGAGTTTTCTTACGGTCTGAATGTATGAATCATGTTCTGTACTGAATGTATGAACCAAGTTTTGTACTGAATGTTTACTGTGTTGGCCTCATCGTGTTCCTGGTGAAATTAAACAAGTTATGGTGAATACGACGTCGTATCTGTGCTTTTCCATATCTGTTCGACTAGACGAACCATGCACACTGCAGGTATTTTTTAAAGTTTTTTTTCTCTGTTTAATTACGGCTTGGCGCAGTCGAAAATTAAGTGTTAATTAAGTCGCCAGCTATGAAACATATTAATCGATCAGGCAATATCCATCAGAGTTCTGGGCAAGGGTGTAGTAATAAATGAACGTTTCAATCTTACTAGATGCCGATGACGTTTTCCTTATGTCAGAGACAGAAGCTGCCTTGCAGCTTGTTAAATCATTACAATGGAAATTGAATATAAATGTCGATAAAACTAAAGTTGTACACTATAGAAATATGGCAATACCACGTACAGAATTTGTTTTAAGTGTGTTATACTATATGTCGGCTGGAAGTCCTACACCGGAATTGCTCTCGGCACCCTTTTAAAAATATTGAATATGCCCACACTCCTTTCTAAAAGTTATTAAAATTCAGAGAACGACAGCATTGGTTTGTCTTACTTATAATGTTAGCTCTTATATGCAGTGTTGGCTTGTAATATGCATTGCCATACCACTTTTAATATCACCACACAGCTCTTTTTCACGGCAATAGCTGAGTTTTGACAAAACAAATATCACCTGTATGTAATAATAAGACTAAATATGTGTAGTAAAAATTTTTTTAGCAGGTTTAGAATATATCACCCCATATCGCGAATGTACATGTATATCTAATCCGACACACTTAGACACAAAATGGCGTCCAAATTTGAGTTGACACAACTCTCTATATACAGGGACTCTAGATAGAGTGTACCATTATGGATGGCATAGGGGAGCGCTCATGGGATCTTCTTCTTCCGTTAACTTAAAGAGAAAAAATTGGAGCTTAAGTCCAATCAGTCCTCTCTGCTCGAAGTGGTCAGGCCATGCCTTCCCGCTCTCATACTTTTATTTCCGTTCGGTGTAGAAAGAGACTGACATATCGTTCGTCTGTTTTCAGCTCGTTATCTTTAAGCTTCCTTACGTCTCGCCACCTGCTACACCTCTCTGAGTTACGAGGATTTATGCAACGCACCCCGAGTATCGCAACGTCACTCCATTTAACTTTATTAAAATGACGATAAAGACGTTTCCTTATATATCCTAATTTAAAATGTTCAAGGGAATAAAAAGACCATTTGGTTCACACCACTCGACTGTCCAATCAGCGGACGGCTCGCTTCGCCTTCGCCCAGCAGACGTCAATACGATGGCGTCGTAAGATGGCGTTGTATCGGCAGTTAATCGGATGCTTTTAGGCCCCAACATCGGCGAATTCAGATTTTTCGAGTATGGATGTAAGTGATAAACAAAGAGCGCGGTTCGTAAATCATAAATCCATTAGTGCCGTGGGCATCGGGTCACTGGGTGCGGCGTAAAAGGGATAACAAAGTCGAGTCCTTCCGCTATTATTATATAGACTAGCCGAAACCCGTGGAACATCCACGGAAGGGAGGATGTGGTGTATGGATAGAGTGTACCATTATGGATGGCATAGGGGATTTGCTTGTCCGAGTAAGAGTTAGGAAGAAAGATGAGAATGAAGAGTGCGTATATGAACAACGATCGCCGACACCGGCACAAATGCATGCTCTGGATTGTCCACTCAGTGGACAGCTTGCTGTCGCCTTCGACTGTCCAATCAGATGAGACAGCTGGCTTAACGTCCTCTGATGCGACGTCACACCTGCGAGGTATCAGGAGGTGGGAACCGAATCCAAAACAGAAGCTAAAGTAAAGACCATCGGAGATCTCCTGCGGCAGCGTTTCTAACCGATGTGGTACAGTACAGTACATACAGTAAAGGACATTCTCATTGATCCGTTGATTAACTATAACTGACCTGCGCCACCCTGCTGTAGCTTGACATGTTAGCAGGTACTCTGACCTTTTTCACAACTTCAAATGGCGTTTCATAAAATCCTGCTGTGACTCGACATACGCCGCACCATAATCATTGGCTCATAAAACCCTACACTGCTACAGAGGATTATACTACCACCGGAAGCCGGCACTTGGTTGTCCACAGAGGGAGGGAAGTAACACACCATGTGGAATGAAAAAGAAAATGCTTTAAAATATTCAAGAAAGAAACATTTTTTTCCATTTAATATTCCGTAAGTATTTGTTGTACGACTAACGATTGTCAAAATAAGAACCTGCTTTGGGCAATCGCACACTATACCGTCGAGGCCGCTTTTACAGAATAAGAAGGAAATAATTAAATTAATGCTTTCCTATTTACATCGTTGAGTCAATACGTCAAAAAATCATTTATTAAACCTGTAATCACTGGTTGTAGGGAATGCAGATTTGACGATCAGCTGATTTATGTGTGTGTGTGGGTGTGTATTTTAGACTTGGACAATATAAGAAGGAAAATTGCTTTGCAATACATGCCCATTTGCAAGTTTCAGATCAATATCAGTAAGCAGTAAGCACGGCCCATTATTTAATGACACCACTCGACTGTCCAATCAGCGGACGGCTCGCATCACGTTCGCCCAGCAGACGCCAATACGATGGCGTCGAAAGATGGCGTCGTATCGGCCGTTAATCGGATGCTTTTGGGCCCCAAAGTCGACTAATTCAGATTTTTCGAGTCTGGCTGTACGTGATAAACAAAGAGCGCGGTTCGTAGATCGTAAAAACATTAGTGCCGTGGGCATCGGGTCACTGAGTGCGGCGTAAAAGGGATAACAAAGTCGAGTCCTTACGGTATTATTATATAGATTAAATTAAATGCCAAGTCTGTGTATATATATATATATATATATATATATATATATATATATATATATATATATATATATATATATAAATAAATAAATACATATATATGTATGTATATATATATATATATATATATATATATATATATATATATATATATATATATATATATATATATCTCTATATATAAAGGAGGAGTGTCTGTGTGTCTGTCTGAATGTCCGCTTATAACTCAAGAACTACACATCGGAGAAAAGTTTTAGACAGATTCGGAATCGGCATAAAATTCCGGTGGTTATAGGCTACTTTTTATTTTAATATCAATGGTTTAAAAAACCGGGCCAGCTGCAATTCCATGGTGTAGTTTGTGGCGGCGCTATTGCCCCTTTCCGATCCCATGACGCATTGCGGTTCCGATTCGCGATAAGGTCTATGCGCTATCACCGACACTTTTCCACCTTTTCCATACCTTTTAATCAGATTTACCTTATCGTCCATCATAACCACATTACGCTTGGCAACACTAGCATTATCCTTCTTCGGACCCATGGCTAACACAGACACAGTAAAGGAATACTGTACGTCGCCTCTGTTTTGAATGAGAATCAGCGGTTGCGCGTACGTACAGTATACTGTACGTACATATTTATATTTTTTTAATGTGCTTTTTATTGTATTTTAAATAGTTTTTTAGCTTCTTTTATTGTTAATTTATGTACTATTTTATTTATTTTAAATATATTTTTAAGGAAAACAAATGTTTTCACGTCCGTAGGAGTGACAAAGTCACACATAATGACGTTCGCTGCCCGGTCATGAAAGAAATTATGATTCTCTTGACAAAGTGACATGAAGGTCAGGCAGTAAACCTCCCCAACTGAGTTTCTCAACAGTCGTCAGCCTCAATTCTAAAATCCTTAATTTTCATCCTATTGACTTGAACTTTGAATAGGATTTACATATCGGCTTACTGAATTAAACCACCAACTATTTTTGAGATCGGCGTAGGCCAAAAGGTCAACGTAGGCCAAAGGTCATCCACTCTTTTTTTTAGTTTCTAAAATCCTCAATTTTCATCTGATTCACTTGAAATTTGAATGTGATTTACATATCAGCAAACTGAATTCAACCAACAACTATTTTTGAGATCACCATAGGCCAAAAGAGCAACATAGGCCAAAAGTCAACAACAATTTCTAATTTCTAAAATCCTCAACTTTCATCCGATTGACTTGAAATGTGAAGAGGATTTGCATATCAGGTCACTGAAATAAACCACCAATTATTTTTGAGGTTAACATAGGCCAAAAGGTCAACAACTTATTTCAGGAATATTTCAAGACATATTTCTGGCACAGGGGCAATCAATGAAGGTTGTAGGCCTGAACTTCACAGAACAAGTGTTTGCCCATGGCCAGCTGTACGTGGGCTGCTCGAGGGTTGGAAAACCAAGCAATCTTTTTGTCTTGGCACCGAGTAAGAAAACCAGAAATGTTGTATACCCAGAGGTTTTGAGAAATTGAAAATTGAAAAAACGTCATGTAGGAAATGTACTGTGATATTGCTCTAAAATATACATGTTCTTTTCATCATATATTTGTCTTATTCTTATTCAACCCGGGCGAAGCCGGGTACCTCAGCTAGTATATATATATATATATATATATACATATACATATAATATACATACATATACATATACATACATATACATACATATATATATATATATATATTGTTACAGACGTGGCTTGGATGTTATTCACCGAGCGGTTTTGGGATGACCACGTCTGCACAAGATTATGCTCGATATTATACCTGATTGTGCCCGAACGTTGACTAGTCGCGCGATGCTGGCTCAATAAGAAAAAGAAGACACCCGGCTGGATTACAATAACACAATACGACACCAAGGGTTCAGTTCTCAAGACCTCCGGAGGAGATTATATTCGTACGGAAAGGTCAGATTACAGGGGCTAGAGGTATAATCACTGAAAGACAGGCACTTAGACACACTCTTATATTATTCCCGGACAGACGACAGGTAAACGGGACAACCAACGGCTGACTCACACGGGGTTTGATGGCTAGGAAAGGCAGATAGCGATGGCTCAAGGTGCACTCTTGGCTCAAAGCAGGGTACACGGTTCGGTCCAGAGATGCGGGGAGGTCTCGTCGCAGCGCTCAGAGGTGACGTTCTTTCTCAGGCCTCTCCAAACTCAGGCGCATCTGTTTCAGCGCTCGCAGGTCCTTCTTTCTCCAGCTGGGGGCGAATCTCTCGTCACATCCGGCGCGGGGCCGCGTATATCCGGCGGGGAGTGACACGCCCTCGGCTCGTTAGCTCCGCCTCGTGGAATCGGCACGTTGCTTCTCATTGGGTGCGTGCGGGGGGGGTTACCGGCTCCGCCCTTGACGAGGAGCTGACAAGGAGCCCCTTTGTGGTAACCCCGTGGAGCGCATGGTCTGGAGCGCGTTGTCTCGAGCGTATTGTCAATGGCGCTAATCGAGCCGGTGTGAGGACGCATCCTCCCCCGCTCCGCCGCCATCTCCTCTGTTGTTGTTGTAATTGTTGGGGAAGAAGATGGAAGGAGGTATGGGAAAGGTCCTAAACTCACTACTGATGCCATATAATCACATTCTGGTGCAACGAAGAGTCATAATTAATGGAAACGAGGCCTTAACTGACATAGAATAAGAATAACTAGGAAGATGTCCGAAAGTTGTCTACTTGTGGTGCGGTGGACCTGGGCACGACATTTAATGGGGGAATAAGGGGAAGGTCGGCTCTACTGATTGTTATTTACATGCAATGGGACTAGGGAATGGGGGATTGGGGCAAGTTGGGGAGTATTGGAGAAAATAGGGGAATATTTACAAGCGGATATGGAGGCCAAATTCCATATTCGCAACATTGCACCCTTCTCTACCCTCGGGGCGTCCCGACCCGATAAATTTTTACCTACTTTAGTGTGGCACGCAATGTAGTTCCCTCTACTATTAACTCTACCCTGAGTGCGACAGTTTTACAGATATTCACAAATGAGTAAATATGTCCCCCTGCGACGTTGCACCCTTCTCCTCACAGAAACACACCCACAGGATAACCGAATCCGGAAAGAATTCTCAAACTAAACATACAGCCGGTAGGGAGCATTATTTACAAGACTACGCTGCTATTTACACTACGATCCAGGACCTGTTTTTGGAGGAACACATGCAGATGTTATGCATAGAGAGAGCGCGCTTGCCAGCATCGATACACCAACCCACGAGTGCTCTGTGGCCGACGGCCTTTAATAACGTGCAGAGCACCCTTCCCGAGCATCAAAAGCACCACCCCACCGCCAATCGGTGCAGTCACCATTGTTCATTGGAATAAAAATAAATTCGACAACCCCTAACCCTGCAGGTGTCTCTTGCTCTTCGTGTGGCCTTCAGTGGTGTTAATTAACAGTGGTTCACCTTTATGGCATAGGTGCCACGTTGACCCATAGGTCCATCCCCGGGTGGTGCTTGGCCGCAAACGAACTGCGGTCCATTGTGGGTGGCCACAAACATTGCGGTCCGTATGGTGTATCGATCCCGGCAGCAAACAGCGAAAGTGCAGGCCCACAACTGCGCAGCCAGCACCTCTCTCTCCTCTCTCTCTACCCCAAAGCCAGATCCTCGGAGGTGGGAGACAAAAGAAGCAGACAAGTGAGTAAGGTGGTAAGGGCGCAAAAGTGCACGCAATGTAAGGTGATGCACACTGGGGGCACATGGGAACCAGGTGAGACAGGTACGTTCCTATCGTACGCCCCCCCCCCCACCAGGTAACCTACATGGCCCCTCCCTTACCCCTTACTGTATCCACACAACACAACACTACCCATAAACATCTACTTTACAAATCAACAAACATCCCTACTGTCTTCCCCGTTCCTCCCATATACCAAATTCGTCTTCTCTCCCTCCTAACCAATCAAATTTGCCATTTTCAACTCTCATCAAAATTTGCCATTTTCAACTCAACATCAAAATTTGCCATTACCAATTCAACATCAGTCCCTCCTAGGGAGGGAGAGATGGAATCACCCCAATGTCTCATCCACGTCGTGATGCGTCTCACAAATCCACACAGCAATCTCATTTCCTGCCACAAACAAAGAAAACACAGGTGTGGAGTCATCATCATCACCACAGGTAAGTGGCTGCGTATGGTGCGACAGGTTCATCAATCCTAACTATCTCCTAAATGACTTTAACAACTTTACACTACCCGGGGTCTTTCTCCGGCCAAACCATTGGCCCTCTTACACTATGGGTTCTAAAAACCAATTCCCATTGGCCAAACTGTGGTGCTTTTCAATTTGGGGTCTCACTCCCCCGATTCATCTCCCGGTGCCCTCGCACAATTTCTGGGCTGCGGCGTGTACCTCTCCCAGTGGGTCTACCCACCTGCACACCTCCACCACTGCAGTTGCCTCCGAGCTTACCTGCTCCTCACCCTAACCTAACTACCTGGGGAAGGCCCTCTGGCTCTCTCCCCACTCCGTGCCCTCTCTGGCACTGGGCTGCCCGATCCACACCCGGGATCCTCAGGCACCCACTCACAACTACCGGCTCCCAGAGCCCACCTGCGGCCTCACCTGGCCGACATCCTCACAGTGGTGGAGTGCCCAACCAACTACACACACTAACAGGCTACACGCCCAGCCATTTCCACAACACTAATGCACCCATTCACAACACCATTCTGCAACCGCACCACAAATGCCAATATCCAACCACAATTTACCTGCACCCTCTACCTAACACTTACACTACCCGCCCCGGGTACTCGTGAAAGGGGTCCACTCTTCCCCCATCCACACCTTCGCACCATGCACACCACTCCGTACCACTCACTCCAACTCTCTCCACACACCTGTACCTGCACACCTGTGCTCTCACACCTGGTGCCACCTGCACCCTTCTCTCCCCAAGCGCATTCGCGCTGATCCACACACTCACTACTCATACACTGCTCCACACACCTGTCCAGTTGCACACACACGGCATCATCTCAGCTAACTACTCCCTTCTGAAACTTGCGCTTCCCAGTCGTCCCTTTAAACTATTGCGCTCCCACGTCATTATCATCCACACTAATCTACCTGCGTCCCCACTACAGGTATCAGTCACTAACTAAACTTAACGTTACCTAATGTCATCTTCGCTAGATCCCTATCAATATAACCTAACCCACCCGGGCTAGTTTTCACTGCCATACACCCCATAAGCTATTGCTCCTTTGCCCCCCACATGGGAAGGATGGTGGATTTGCCATCCCACCACATCGGGGGTCTCTCACTACCAATTTTGCACATCAAATTTCAACAAATTAAAAATTTGCCAATCACTGCCCATCATCTGCCAATCACTACTGCCAATCCCTTGCCAATCATCAAATTTTGTTTTTCTCTAATTTTGGGTCCAAAACACTAACCTCATCACCCAGTCTACTCACTAATACCTCTCGGTGCGCCAATTCCTGTCCAAAGCCCGGCTTCGTAAAGCCAAACAATGAATGCTGGTTGTTTTGTGCCAGCGGCTGAATGCGTCCGGCACTCGGTGCAGGGACGGGGGCTTACCCGGGCCGAGATCCCACGCATCACCTCGGCGTGGAGCCATCCAATGCCCCGATCTAGACCTGCCGGCACGTCTCACCAAAAAGTGGTCGCCATGACGACCCTTTCTATCGGGCTGCCAGCTCCGCCTAGTGGAGCACGGACGCGGCCGTTCAAAGCGAGGCCCAGCGTGGATCGCGCACGGCGGTTCTTTCGAACCCGCCGTGGCTCGGATCCCCGCTGGTTCTCGCGGCACGCGAAGCCCGGCACGCACCGAGGGCCCGCTTCGGCTAAAAGTCGACCTGACCTTTAACCCGTGTAACGTCGATGCTTCACCTGCATGCTTACACCCCGCAGCCCGTTCCTTGCTCATACATGCAGCTGTTCCCATTCTCCTTGTACCGTTCCTTACACACCCAGGTACACCCATTCCACTCACAGCCTTGGTCACACACCTGACCACCGAACACTTTGGCACACAATCGTTGGTAGCACACCTCACCAATACACCTCTTCGCGCCCCTTTCTCGGTCACCTCCTCTGTGACAATCACAGGTGTGCCCTCATTCGCACACCCAACCACGTGCCTCACTACCAATTCCAGCGTGCATTCCCACTCACGCTCTACCATTCCAGGTGTGCATCCTTCCATCCCAGGTGTACATCCTCGCTCACCTGTCACAACCAACTCACTCTCCTTGTCACTCTCACTACTCTCACCTCCATTCTTGACAGCGCACTCACCCTTACTCTTGACAGCGCACTCTTTCCCCATGCACCTGTCCGTCACACACCTTTCTCGCGCACACTCTCCCGTCACACCCTCTGTAACACTCACCACAGGTGTGCATTCTTCCTTGCCTTTGACAGCGCACTCTTTCCCCATGCACCTGTCCGTCACACACCTTCCTCGCGCACACTCTCCCGTCACACCCTCTGTAACACTCACCACAGGTGTGCATTCTTCCTTGCCTTTGACAGCGCACTCTTTCCCCATGCACCTGTCCGTCACACACCTTCCTCGCGCACACTCTCCCGTCACACCCTCTGTAACACTCACCACAGGTGTGCATTCTTCCTTGCCTTTGACAGCGCACTCTTTCCCCATGCACCTGTCCGTCACACACCTTCCTCGCGCACACTCTCCCGTCACACCCTCTGTAACACTCACCACAGGTGTGCATTCTTCCTTGCCTTTGACAGCGCACTCTTTCCCCATGCACCTGTCCGTCACACACCTTCCTCGCGCACACTCTCCCGTCACACCCTCTGTAACACTCACCACAGGTGTGCATTCTTCCTTGCCTTTGACAGCGCACTCTTTCCCCATGCACCTGTCCGTCACACACCTTCCTCGCGCACACTCTCCCGTCACACCCTCTGTAACACTCACCACAGGTGTGCATTCTTCCTTGCCTTTGACAGCGCACTCTTTCCCCATGCACCTGTCCGTCACACACCTTCCTCGCGCACACTCTCCCGTCACACCCTCTGTAACACTCACCACAGCACGCTTCCATGTGCTCCCTCGCACACGCGCTACGACCGACTCACTCTCGCCAGCACCCTCACTCCTTGGCACGCACTTTTTCCTCACACACCCCAGAGTCGGACTTTCTTGCACACCTCCTCTTTCGCACACCAGACCTGTCGCACACTTCACCCACGGCCTCTCACGAACACCCGGGTCCATCTCGACCCCCAAGCTTCTTAAATCCCCTGGCGCATCATACGCACGACCATATTGGTCACCACTTACACCGGGTCCTCTTCCTCTTCGCTTCTCCTCCATCACCTGCGAATCCCTCATCCGGTTAATGAGCACATCATCACGATCCAAACACAGACTTTGGACCAATTCTTTTATCTCCTCTTTTATCTCTTTCTTATCCCCTCTCCGTCGCTTCTTAATTTCGCTCATCCCTTCTTCCACTTCTTCTAATTTGTGCTTCACCTCTTTTATTCCCCGGTACGTCTCCTCAAGCTCGTCCTCCAAGGCTACCTTGACCGTTTCCATGTGCGTCCTCACCTGCCGGTCCTTCGTCTCCATTACCTCTATCACCTCGTCCAACCTCGTTGTCAGTCCCTCACGTACCATCTGACATTCCTTCTTCGTCGCTATCAAGTCGTCTTTTAGTTCTTTCTGTGTCGCTTTTAACCCTCCTATTACCGCAGTGTTCCTTTGAACCTGCTCCACTAACTCCGTCTGTCCCACCGTCAGCTGCTCCACCTCCTGCGTCAGGTCCTCTATGCCCCCTTGTAACTTTACAGTCCCCTTTCTCACCTCCTTCTCCATGTGCTCCTTACAGTGCCTCACCTCCTCGCGCACTCCTCCGACCTCCTCACTCACTCCTCTTCTGATCTCCTCTCCCATCACTTGCATCTCCTGCCCAGATGCCACCCTCATCTGCTCCATTTCCTCCCTGTGAGCATCCAGTTTGGTTTCTACCCCCATTCTGACCCCCTCTATCTGCTGCCCCATTTGGTTAACTTCCCTTTCCGCTTGGTCCCTCATGTCCCTCAATTTGCCTTCCATGGTGTTTTCTAACCCCTCTAACCCATTTTTCACTCCCTCTATTTGATTCTCTTGAGCGGCCATTCTGTTTTCTACCCCCGTTAACCCATGTTTCACTCCTTCTATCTGATTCTCTTGAGCGGCCATTCTGTTTTCTACCCCCGTTAACCCATGTTTCACTCCCTCTATCTGATTCTCTTGAGCGGCCATTCTGTTTTCTACCCCCGTTAACCCATTCTTTACTTCTTTTATCCCGTTGTCTAACCCCTCAAATTTCTTTTCTAATCCCTCACCGGTACCCCTCATTTGGCCCTCTAATCGCCCACTATCAACCCTCATTTGCTCACTCTGAGCATCCATCCGGTTCCCCATCCGCTCACCCAATCGCTCAATTTGGCTCCCCATACTCATCTGTACAGCTGCCTGTAACTGCGCAATGAGGGCCTGCATGTCAATCGGCTGCATGTTAAAGCTCGTTGATACAGCGGCCTCGGCTACCACGCGCTCTTGCGAGGCGCCATTTTGCGCGCCCGCTACTTCGTGCGTGACGGCGCTATTTTGCGAACCTGCCGCCCTCACTGCTTCGCTCTCCTCTTGTCCCTCAATTTGGTCCTGGACCGACCCTGCTTCACTCTCCCCTACCGGACCCCAGCCGTCTTGATCCGCCATAGCGCGACTTGCAAAATTC